>NC_030679.2:135355307-135613880 GCF_000004195.4 Xenopus tropicalis | reverse complement strand
TATAATGGTTGCTAACGAAAAATGATATATAGCTCAAGCACTATTTTTAGTACTTCAAAGCTAAATAAGAGCAAGTGTGCAGTGCTGTAACTATAAGGCGAGCGCTTAAACACCACGGGAAAACAGCGCTGCTAGATTTTTCTACGCCAAATACAATTATTCGACTTCATTTACCTTTATCCCAAACAGCGCATTGGGTAAACTAATGCTACAGGAAAACAGTCGATCGACCACACTTAAAACCTGTCCCTATATATTGGGTTTCTGTATTTTAATTTGCCTGGAACACGGAAAAGCAGTGGCCTTTGTTCCAAGAAATCAGAGCAGCAAAAGGGCCAGTAGCACCGATAATCTAAATGTATCATATATATACAGTTCCTGGCATGAGTTCAAATCAGTGGTTTTTGGGAATTTTTCTAATCAAACCCAGATGCCCAGATTTTACTAGAATAGGTTAAAAGTTGAGCAGCAAAAGGGACAAGCCCTGCAGAAAATAGACTAACCGGTACTATTTATATTGCAGCAAAGACGATTGACACAATATAACACAAATATATGTAATTCTGCTGGTTCCAGTCTATCAATGTATCGTTTTGTAACAAAAGCCGAAATAGAAGTGAAAAGCTCATTCCCAGAAAGTGTCGGTGGCTCTGAAAAGAGCCTTTGTGCCAGTGAATAAAACCCCTCGGATCTAAGCCCTCTCCCCTCGGATCCTGCGGGCCAGCTGGATATCCTTGGGCATGATGGTGACCCTCTTGGCGTGGATGGCGCACAGGTTGGTGTCCTCAAGAGCCCCACCAGATAAGCCTCGCTGGCCTCCTGCAGAGCCATAACGGCTGAGCTCTGGAACCTCAGATCGGTCTTGAAGTCCTGGGCGATCTCCCGGACCAGACGCTGGAAAGGCAGTTTGCGGATCAGCAACTCAGTGGATTTCTGGTAGCGGCGGATTTCCCGGAGAGCCACAGTCCCTGGGCGGTAACGATGGGGTTTCTTGACTCGCCAGTGGCCGGGGCGCTCTTCCTGGCTGCCTTGGTGGCCAACTGCTTGCGGGGAGCCTTCCCGCCTGTGGATTTGCGGGCGGTCTGTTTAGTACGGGCCATTGCAACAACGTAGAAGCACTAAAACGTTATGGTGTCTGGGGCTGCCAAACATCCTATTTATAGCCAGCGCCTCCCTGTGATTGGCTGCATGCAAAACACACCATATTACGTCTACATTTCTATTGGCTGCTCAGACCAAGTCTATTTTTTTAAAATGCCCGCCAAAAGTCTGTCCGATATTATGTCTTAAATAACTATGACTATTATATTATTAATTACTTACTTTGCTTTTTAGAAACCATATTACAATAAAAAATATTTAACAGATGTTTCTCATTCCCTTCGGATGCGCTGACTGACTCTGAATCCCGGAAACGTCTGCTGCGAGGTCAATTATATCAACCGCATGGGGGCAGCAAAGAGCTCTAAACGGGAATCAAACCGCTTCTTGTACAATGACTGTGTCTTATGTGGGTAGGGAGGGAGAGAATGTGGAGAGATTTTGGAAAGAGGTGTTCAGATTTTATTATTATTATTATTATTATTATTAATAACATTTATTTATAAAGCACCAACAATATCCGCAGCGCTGTACAATAAGTGGGTTTCATACATTGGACATACAGAATAACATATAAAGCAATCAATAACCGATACAAGAGGTGAAGAGGGCCCTGCCCAAAAGATTTTCTATAAAGGTCTTTTGTTTATCAGGCACAATGTTTCTTATTTTCTCATTTATCAATATCCATTTAAAGGGGACATTTGTTGTGTGAAAAACAAAAATTTTGCCAGTGAATTATACTCATCTAAATATAGACGGGAATGTGCTTTAAAACGTATTGTTCCAATCTGATTATTTGAAAATCTTATCAAAAACCCCACCAATACCGCCATCTGTCCTCTTCCTCCTTTCCCAGGCTGTGCAGGGGGGGGGGGGGGCGGGCAGAACTCCCACACTGCACTGTAATATTGGAACCAATGAGCTGTTAAGCTGACCAGATAGGGAACTGAAGCCTGTCTTGTTTGGCTGCAGGACTATGATTGGCTATCCCCTCTTACTGTGCTTTTGGCAGGGAAAAGGGCTGGTTTCCTGTTTATGTCGCCCTCTGAAGGACCTTACTGCCAAAGGAGCTTCCTGAGCTGCCAAGATGTCCACCCTGTAGTGCTGTACAATGGTGTCAGGATTACTCTAAGTCGCTGCTCTGCAGATATGTTCCACCATAGATACTCCTGCAACTTTAGCCAGGGCCGGATTTCTGATTAAGGCCCCCCCCCTATTGCCGCCCCCCTACCCGCCTCGACCGCGCATGTGCACCCCCCACTACAGTTTCTGCACATCCTCTCCCTATTGCTCCGGGCCTGACTTCAGCCCGTAAGGTAGACAACTTTATAGTCGAGTGAGCTGGGATCTGGAAGACAAGCTACTAAAAAGAGCTTTGAAGGAAAGACACTTGATGTGAACAATTCTCCAAGGGTTCATATTTCCATTTCCATCTTCGGGATGGAAAGATCCCAAATTAAGGAAAAGGTTGATATTCCTTAGGCCTTATCTTAGATCCTGTTTGTAGAATCTCTACATGGAAAAATATGTTCATGGGGAAAGTCCCACCTGAATGACAGCAGGAAATCTGGGAGATTCTGCCTGTTGAGAGAACAAAAGGTCTTCAGCTCGGCTTCTTCCTGGTTGCCTGGTTGTAACTGGAAGTCCCCAGTGCCTTGTAATCCTCAGAAATATTTGTTGGTCCAGCGACCACTTCCCTGGTCTCATCACATTTCTTCTTAGTTGAGCGCCAGAATGTTGTTCTCCCCTTTCATGTCTACAGTGCTGGATTTCTTATCGGGGTGCCCCAAGGCCTGTCCCATTCGTCCCCCCCCACCCTCATGCGCATTCGCCAACAACCCAAATGCACAGACATTTAAACTCTCATACAGAGCAGTGGGGAGAGTTCGCCATTGTTTCGCATGGGGGCTAAATATGTACCGCCCTAGGCCCCGGCCTTTGTTTTGGCCTGTATGAGTACTGCCACTTGAATTTGTTGTATCATCTGTCTGCTGAGAGAAAATCCTTGTCTCTAATAAAGAAAAACTGGCAGTCCCATCTGAGAAGGACTTCCTCCTGAATAGTGATGGGCAAAATAATTTGCCAGGGCATGGATTCACGAAAAAAATTGTCATCCGCTGCAAATAAAATAAAAAAAAATGAGCAAAAATATTGTGCGCCAAAATAAATAACTGTTGCCGTTTCCCAGAAACGGGACAGATTTGTTCATCACTACTCCTGAAAAGTCTCATGTGGAACTTTGGACAATCAGACCCTGAGAGAGGAGTGCGGCTGGACAACAACCTCTTGAACTGACTCCTTCAGGCTGAGTACCTTCGCTGGGGGGAGTAAACCTTCATCCTTGCTGAATATCAGTTTTTCTTAATGGAATTAATGATGATTTTTTCCCAGTTAATTCGCATCGCTGATGTTGAAGAAGGAGGATAACTCTGTTCATATGTTTCTCTAGAAGACAGTCTGAAATCGCTGTGATAAGCCAGTTATCTAAATTATTAAGGGAATTATCGTGATCTTTCTTTCCCTGAAAACAGCTGCTATTGACACTACAATTTTTGGTAAAGACCCAAAAGAGACTGTGGTGATACCAGAAGGCACTCAGGAATTGGATAATGACAAGTCCTCCTGGATGTACAGAGCTACATGATTAAAATCTTCTGTGGTCTTCTGAGTGCAGCAACTGAAGTGGCCGGCAGGCCCACTGGGTTTCTTCAGTCTCGCTGCCAACGCCAGTCTGACCCTGATCATGTATATGATACTTATAAATCTCTGTTGGGGGAAAGTGAAAGAAACTCCACTTGTGCCCCTCCTCGATTAACTGAATGACCCAGGAGTCTGAAAATGTTTCTTTTCTTTGAGGTCTTCTGGGTGAAGACTTTCTGTTGTGTAAAAATAGGAATTTGGTTTTCTTCTACCACACGCATGCTGATGCAATACAGCACAGTAAAACAACAGCTAGGTATCAAGAGGCCCACACGCCAGAGTGGATGTAGCAAGTACACAAAAAAGATACAGTACAGCTTCAGTTAACATAGTACCACGTGCTAACTCTTATCAAGATTAGACAGCAAGATGTCTAACGATCAATCAAAACCAGATCTAGGGTTCAGACATTCATCCAGACTCTCAAACGCTCCCAGGTGTCTGACGCTGCGCTTCTCCGCGCAGAAGCTGCCGCTGCACTAACTCAACTCACATTTACTGGGAAGGAAACAGAGCTAAAATTAGAGAAGACACACTTAAAGCTTCAATAGAGATTCTTAATCTTACATAAGATGGTGGCAATCGCATCTGCTTTGGCATTTGCATTAGATGCAGCTTCTTGACACTACAGAACAAGCAAGTCAGAAATTCACTATGCAGCCGTGATGTAAAACCATGCTGAAACTGCTATGCCAACGTACCGCAAAAGATATATCGTGCTTGAAACATGTCAAGGGAGTACAGTCCATCAATGCCAAGCCTAGAAAAAGAGCTTAGTGAGTACAGAGACAGGTGTTATCCCATCATCTGAGCAATCATAGTATACCTCTCCAGAACATGTCCTTACAACATGTGACTACATCTCACCACCAAAGATGGTTGCTCTGTTACAAGAACAAAAAGGATCAAACAATTGTATCCGTTATGTGAAAACCTCGCTGCAGCATGCAGAATTATAATGACATTCAAGTGCGACTTGTACCTGTCTGACTAACTAGAATACAGCTATTATCTCCTGTTACATTGCCCAAGGAGGGTTCCTGATAGAGACAGATTCATTCGTCCAGAGGGATACATACCTAAGCACACGCCAGAAGTGAAGCCCAGTGTCCCTATTAAGCTGATTCAAACCAACTTACTGGGCAATCAACAGAGTCAGACTTAGTGAGATTTATGGCACACGAGAAAATGATAACATCAGTCTTGTTCAGTGACGAGATAACCAGAAGAAACTACAGGGCTTGGAAGGCGTCATTTAACAAAGGCTATAAGCAAGACCGTATCACTTTATACAAAGATGAAACAGATCTCCTTGATGGTGGCTAGGTCCAGAGTCAGCCAGACAATTGAAAAGGCTGGGCAGTATATATCAATGATTTTGTAAAAGGACTACAGATGTCATGGCAAAGGTTGAACGAGACCTTATAAGGAGCTCCAGAGAAGATAGAGAAATCCCTGTGGGACAGGATTGACATACTTTGGTGAATACATCTTTGAAAGAGATTTGCAGAAAGAAAAATTAAGAGAATTCACGTGATCTGGTATAGAACTGTGTGGCAGCAAGAAAGGAGGATGCGGGACGTAGGACGAGGACAAGCGGGAGGCCACAGAGTGAAGAGAAGACCGTGTGGGAAAAAAGCTGCCAGAGCTCGATAGCAGACCAGTGACAAGGCCACACAGGGGATTACATACAAGGTAGACTATTGGGGCGGGCGCCAGCGTCGGATAGGAGCGTGCAAGTGATCGCTGCAACAAGCACAAGATGGTACAAGTGACCCAGGGGTGCGCACGAACGTGTCCACGACCTTGAGTGACAAAAAAGCCAGAGAAAGTACCGCGACAAGAACAGCAGAGAGAGTATCCACTAGGGGGCACAAACGGAAAGGAGGCAAGCTACAGGAAACGCGATCGGCGTCACGGATGGCGAAGACCAGGGACGAACAAAAGGAGCAGGCACTCACAAACCGCATAGCACGCGGGAACAAATGCCTGAGTGTCGGAGAAGGAAAGGTCCCTTGAGTGAGAGAAAGACGCGCGGGATAACAAAACAATAGGTACCGGGGCTAGGCCTCAAAGCACACCGCGAAAGACGGTGGACAACCATGGGAGCTGCACAGAGGAGCAAGAGTGGACAGACACGTGCGCGCAGTCTCGGGCCTGCAACCAGGGGCAGGCAGGCCGCCAGACAGGAGGGAGTCAGGGTAGCGAGAAACGGCAGATGGCGAAGGAACTACAAAGGACGAGAGGTAATGCCAACAGAGCGGTGGGAAAGAGGCGGGCGAGGCTCAGGTCGGGCGTACCACAGGACGAAAAGAACAGAGCAAGCAAACATGCACAGAGGTACCAAGGAAGAGGGCCCGGCGGCAGAGGTGCGGGAAAGTCGGGCGGCAAAGGCAACAGTGGCCAAGTCGCCAGAAACCGTGCAGGGGGAAACACGCAGGAGGATGAGCGACCAAGAGGGTGAACGAAGGCGCGGTGATGGGCAAAACCACAAGCCCAGACCCAACTTCAGTGGAAGGACAGGAGGAACCTGAACCAGAAATACGACCGAGACGGGGGATGAGCTCATTCAACCCAAGGAGGGCCTACAGTCCATACACAAGGGCACTGGAGGGAGAGACCCAACGGAAGCCAGATCAGCATCGAGCGGTAGTGCGTGGCGAAGAGATCGAGTGAGGGCCATGAAAGGGAGTACAACTTAGAGCAATCGACCACAGAAAGCGCCGTGAGGTCACACTAGGAGGAGACACAGGGATGAGGTCGGCACGAGGCAAGACTCGTGAAAGGAGTCCAGAGACCGATCGGAGGACACGGGGGTACCTCGAGAAAGGAAGAAGCGGCAGCAGGCGTGGCACCGCCAACGCGACAATGGGGAAACAGGGCTGGAGAGTGGGGAGCGGGGGTGCCAGATGGGGGGGGAGACAGATGGGGGGCCGCAACGAGTAGTGGAGCAGACACGGGGTGTAGAGGGGAGGGAGTCGTAGCGGATGCCGTAAACCAGGGGCAAGGAAACAGCCAAGGTAAGGGTGAGTGCGCGAGGGGGGTGGGGAACAGGACCGGGGGCGAGAAGCCAGAACGAGGTGTACGGAACAAGCAAGGGCAGGGAGCAAACGCTCCCAAGTACGGAGGAGGTGGTAGGGCGGGGGGCAGGCGGAATAGGGGAATAAGGGGCTGTGGACAGGGGCAAGAGAAGCAACCAGCAACACGGGGAAAGGCCGGAAGGGCACCGGGGGAACGGGATGCAAGGGAAGGACCGTGGGCAGAGGGGAGACAGACCGGAGAGAGGAGGCCAGGGCAGGAGCGACCACATGGCGTGGGGAGCGGAAAGAAATGAAGGCAAAGCTGGAAAGATAATGCAAGGGAGTAAAAGGGGAACAAGCGGGAAGGAACAATCCAGGAGGGCTGACCCAAGAGAGCAGTGGTAAGAGACACGTGGGGGGGGCAGCGCGCAAAGAACGAATGACCGGAAAGGGGATAGGGAGGGGAAGATGAGGATCAGGAAGAGGTTTAAAAGCAAAAGTCACACGAGGGCAAGACACCATTAAACAAAACAAAGACAAAACAACACAAAACAAAACACGATTGGTTGCGACAACAAACGAACACAAATAGAGAAAAGCCATGCAGCCCCTGCCGGCCGCCAAAGTAGGGAAAAAGAGGACAATAAACATGAGAGAAGAAAGAGCCCAAAAAAACCAGTAGGTTCAAAAGGGAGGGGGCAAGAGAAGACACAAAACACGTACCAAAAAAAAATGCACAAACAAAAACACACGAATACAAATACGAGAAAAGAAGAAAAAAGACAACCCACAAAAGGGAAAAGCGGAAAAAAACAAGACAACTATACAAAAAAATACCAGAGAGGAAATAAAAACCCCAAACAACCAGCACAACAAACCAGACGAGAAGCTACAACAAAAGGCCAAAAACTAACACAGCTTCAACAACAAACGACGCATAAGACAACCAACAAGACAAACAATGCAAAACCAAACAGAAAAGAGAAGTCACACCCAGTAGAAACCTTTCCAGGCCACAGCAGACGCAGAGGGCAGTAGCGCCCCACAGCGAGGAGGTAGGACCGAAACCAAAGCCAACAAAAAGCCCACCAAGACCAGGGAAGCCTCCCACCACGGAACAGGCCAAGCAACAAGAAGCAAAAGGGATGGGAAACCCCGACGACAGCGGGACTGAGAAGAAAAGGGAAGGACGAAAGAGGGAAAGTGGAAATGGCCACCGCGCCCCATGTGGCAGGACGCAGGGACACCAAGCCAGCCCCAAAATAGAAGGGAGGGAGGGAATAAAAGAGCAACGAGCTGAAAACAAACAGCATGCACAAGAAAAAACGGCACAACCCGGCACAAGAACTCCCAAGGGACCAGAGGGAGCCACACACGGGGGCCAGAAAACACAAGCCCGCGCGCGGAGGACCCGGCCAACAAGTAAGAAAGGTGGCACAACAAACCGACACGGGCAGGGCAACGGTGTGACCAGCCCGCAGCAACCAACCAGGAACCAGAAACCGAGCACGACAGAGCGGCCGAGCCCCCAAACCAGCACAACCTGGGGGCCGATAAAAAAAGGGACACACAAGCCGCCCAGCTCCAAAGCAATCCGGAGTCAGAAAGGGGGGGACAGCCGTCAATCCAACAACCCCCAGAGAGCAGCCAAAGAAACCAAGCACAGACTGACAAGCAAGACGAACAGGAGAAAGGGCACACTGAGCCACAAGCCCCCCAGAGGGCACAAACAAGCCGAGAACCCAGCCGGAACAGAGCTGACAGGCGAAACCCAACGCCACCACCACGGAGCTTGACCAACTGAGAGGCACCTAGACCAGCAAGGAGGGCCAGGGGAGGAACTGGACCCACGACCTGCAGATGGAAGACAGGCAACCAGGAAAACAGACGGATCAACGGAAAACAGCAGGGAACAACTGGGGGCACAGCCAGCCCAACCAAGACCACAGCCACCCGCAGAAAGGCAGAAGCGCCAAACAGCAGCAAACAACCAGCGGACAAACCAACACCCTGCCAGAAAGCAGCGGGGACGGTCAAGCAAGCACGGGAGAACACGCCAGCGCCATCCCGGCATGGCAAGAGCCCAGAGGAAAGACAGCAACACACAAAGCAAAGCAAAAAACACGCCGGCTGGGCAAGACAGACCTGGCAACCACGATGGACTAGGGGCAGAGATCGGAACGGGCAAAGAAACCGCGCCCAAACGAAGCCAGCGGCCAGAGGAGGAGGGGGAATACAAGGTGAGGAAAACAAGCACCCACACAGCCAAGAAAGCAGCGAGGGAGAGCAGCCACAAGCGCCAAGGCAAACCAGACATGGAACCCAAGACCAACAAAGGCAGCAACCACAGGGCCGGCACCAAGGACCACAGCATGGACGTGAGCAACCAGAAGAGCCAAGGACTGAAGCAAGGCAGCAGCCAACTCGCGCCAAGGAGGCACACCAAAACGGGCAGGCCCAGAAAACAAGCCAGCACCTGAGGAGCCGAAGCGGCCGAACCAGGGCCAGGCAGCCCAGGGGAGCAAAGGACAGAAACAGGGCAACTGGGGCAAGCAAAAACCAAGGCTAAAACCGGGGGTCAAAGAGCCACAAACCAGGACCAAAGGCCAAAACGGCGGCAAACACCAAAGCAGCCAAAGGCCAGAACAGAGCCAAGGCCAAGCAAGCCAAGGCCAGGAAACCAGAGCCAACAGCCAAGCAAGCCAAAGGCCAGAAACAGAGCCAACAGCCAAGCAAGCCAAGGCCAAAACCAATGGGACAAGCAAGCCAAAAAGGCAAAACTGGAGCCAAGGCCAAAAAAACGAGCCAAGGCCAAGCAAGCGGAGGCAAAAACAGAGCCAAAAGGCCAAGCAAGCCAAAGCCAGAGCCAAGCAAGCAAAGGCCAGAAGCCAAGCAAGCCAAAGGCCAGAGCCAAGCAAGCCAAGGGCAGAGCCAAGCGCCAAGCAAGCAAAGCGGCCAGAAACCAGCAGCCAAGGCCAAGCAGCCAAAGGCCAGAACCAGAGCCCAGCGGCAGCAAGCCAAGGCCAGACCAGAGCCAAGCGGCCACAAGCCAAGGCCAGAACAGAGCCAAGCAAGCCAAAGACCAGAACCGGGCCAACGCGGTCACACCAGCCAAAGGCCAAAACCAAGGGGAAGGGAGCCAAAAGGGCAAAAACTGGAGCCAAGGCCAAAACCAGAGGCAAGGCCAAGAACAAGGCCCAAAACAGAGCCAAAGGCTGAACCAGAGCCAAAGGGCGAACAAGGGAAGCAAGGCAAAGACAACAATGGCCAAGCGAGCCAAAGGCTCAAACGGAACCAAGGGCAAGCAAGCCAAAGGCCAGAAAGACCCCTGCCGAGCAAGCCAAAGGACAGAGAACGGGAAAACGGCCAAGCAAACCAGAAGACAGAACCCAACGGCCAAGGGAGCAAAAAGCCCAGAAGAAAGAAGCAGCCAGGGAGGCAAGGCCAGAACCAGGGCCAGCGACCAAGCAAGAAAAAACTGGCCAAACCAAGGACCGGTGGCCACAAGCCAACAAGACCAGCAGGCAAGCAAGCCGGAAGCAAACAAGGACAGCAGGCAAGCAAGCAAAAAGGCGCTGCCAGGGGTGAGAGGCAGGAGCAAAGCAAGCCAAAGGCCAGAACCCGAACCACAAGCCAAGGGCAAACAAAAGCCAAACAGAACCAACAGCCAAGCAAGCCAAAGACCGGCACGGCCAAACAGGCACACAAGGCAAAGTCCAGACAAGGACCGGCAGCCAAGCAAGCCAAGGCGAAGCAGAAAGCGAGCCGGGGGCAGGGCAGGAGACAGAGAGCGCCAAGGCCATAAGCCAAAACGCAGCCAAGGAGGCAAAGGCCAAGACAGAACCAAACAGCCAAGCAAGCCAAAGACCAAACGGGCCAACAGGCACACAAGGCAAATGCCAGACAAGGACCGGCAGCCAAGAAGCCAAGGCAGCAGAAAGGCGATGCCAGGGTGCAGAGGCAGGAGACAGATGATGCGAGGCCAAAGCAGAAACTGGCAGCCAAGGTAGGCAAAGCCAAGACAGAAACCAACGGCCAAGCAAACCAAAAAACAAAACCACACGGCCAGGGTCAACGCACACAGGCAAGCCCAAAAACAAGGAACACAGCCAGCAAGCCAGAGACAAGCAAAAACGGGAAGAGGGACCAAGAACAGCGGGCACGTTGACCAAAGGCCAAACCAGGACAACGACAACAGGCACGGAAGCAAAAGGTCAAGCACAAGCCGGCAACATGGCAAAAGTGAAGGCACAGAGCAACAAACAACAAGGGGCGTCCACAGCAGCAGACAGAAAAACCGGTAAACACACCAGAAAAAAAAAGGAGGGGGAACACAACCGTGCAACCGGAGGAAGGAAAACTGGGCCATAGCCAAAGACCCACCAGGGCCGCAGAAATAAATAAGCAGGAAAAGGGACACGCACGTGCCACAGCAGAAACCCCAGGGAACCAGGAAGCCCGAGAAAAAGAGGGCAGAACCGTGCGGCGCACAGGTAGAGACCACAAGGAACATCCAGAGGAAAGAGCAAAACAAGGAGCCCAAGAAGCAACAAACAAACCGAGAACACGGGGTGGAGGGAAAGGCAACCCAGGCAGAACCGGGAGAAAGACGGAAAAGGTGGGCCAGACCCGGAGAAGAGGATACCAACGCACAGCAGGGAACCCCAGCCAGGCGGGCACACCGGGTGGGAAAAGAGCCAATGACCGGCAGAGGCGAGGTGGAGACCACAAAGAAAAGCGAAACAAAGGAAACAGCAAAGCAAGGAGGCCAGAAGCAACAAACACCACAGGAGTAAAATTGGGCGTGAGGCAAAAGCAACCCAGTCAGAACCGCGGGAGAAGGAAGGTTGGAAAGGGGGCAGACCCCGCGAAAAAGGAGGACCAACGCACAGCAGGGCAACCCAGCCAGGCTGGATGCGGGACCAGGGGAAAAGTGAGCCCCTAAGACCGCAGAGGGCAGCGACCGACCCACAAGAAAGGCAACCATAAGAAACAGCAAGAGCAAGGAGGGCCAGAAGCACACAAACATCCGGACAGGAGAAGGGCGTGGCAGGAAAATGGCAAACCCACAGAACCCGGAGAAAGGCGGGAAAGGTGCAGACCCCCGGAGAAAAGGGAGACCATGGAGTGCTGGAGAGCAGTGGCAACCCGACAACAGGCTTGGGGAAGCACGTGGTGTAGGGATAAGCGAGCATACCGACGCACACAACCTGCACCGTCCACCGGCGGGGCGCACAGAGGACCAGGCGACAGTGAAAAACAGAAGAGATGCAAAGGCAAAAGGGCCAAAGGAGCCACCAGATAGCAGGAGAGGAGGCAGCAGCAGGGCTACCCACAAGACCCAGACCAGCCTGGGCAGCGAGGGGACAGGAAGAGCGCAAGTGAGCAGCCGCGCCGTGGCACGAGCAGCAAAACACACGAGTGGAAGACGGAGATTGGCAGACTCACCAGACAGGCTGGACTGGAGCACTAGCCCAAGATGCCAGAGCCAGGCCCTGGGAGTCCGAAAGGTGCGCAAAGGCGCTAAAACACCAGAGAGGAAAAGGAGAACCAAGACGACAGGCAGGAAGGCGAGGAACCCACGCCGGAACCCCCACAGGCAGCGGGGGGCAACGTGCACAGGGAAAGAGCAGGGGGGCTGATGAGCACAAGGCAGGACCAGGGGGAGCCCACACCGCAGCCCAGAGGTGGAAAGGGAACACATTGGGGGCAGCAGGGAAAACCGCCAACCTGGGAAGCACGCCCTGTAGGACACAGAGGTAAAAAAAAAAAAAGAAAGACAGACAAAAACAAAAGAAAACAAGACGGGAAACACAAAAGGGGAGGAGGGAGACCACCGCCGGGCAGGAGGACAAAAAACAGGGGGAGGAGGAGGGAAGTAGCGGCTTGAGAGTGAGGGCTGAATGGTGATTGGCTGGCGGGATGAGAGGCCGACCTGCCTAGCTGTGGGGGCAATGACGCGCCAGTCGGACGACAGGGAAGGGACGAAGAAGAAAGGGAAATTACAAAGAGGAAAGTGGAAATTTTTGCTGCAGGGTCGCTGCGTCTCCTGCCAGTCAGTACGCATGGGGAGCTACCAAGCCATGCCCAAAAAAGAGGTGGGGAATAATAATGAGCAAACAGAGCGAAAACAAATCAAGCACACAAGAAAAACGGACAATCCCGGCTACAAAATGCTCTCCAGGACCAGAGGATGGCCACCACGGTACGGTGGCCATAGAAACAGCCAAGCCCGGCACGGTGGAGGAGCCTGGCTGCCAACAACGAAAGAAATGGGGCACATGCAAGGACCGACTGGGGCAGCACGGTGTTGGACCAGCCCCTGCAGCAACCGAACAGTACCACAACCGGAGCAGTGATGGCCAGAGGCGGCGCATGGCCCCCAATCGCGTAGCACTAACTGGGGGTCGAGAAAAGAAGTGGGACAACAAGCCCTGAGGCTGCCAAAGCATACCGGATGCAGCTGGAAACTGGTGTGCGCAGGCGTGCAAACGCAACAACCCCCAGAGACAGCCAAAGAGGATCCAAAGACAGCACGGATAGCAACGAACAGTATGGAAGGGCACATAGCCAAAGCCCCCCGAGGGCACAAACAAGGCGAGGGACGGCCAGGCCGGAAACAGAGCGGGACAGGGGAAACCCAACGGCCGACCACGCACGGGAGCGGACCCACCGGGATGAGGCGACCGACCAGCGCAAGGGGAGGCCAGGGGGAGGAACGGGAACGACCGGCAGAGGGAGAGAAGCGAACCAGGAAGAAACAGGACGGGAGGCAACGGGAAAACAGGAAGGGAACGACGGTGCAGGGTACAGGGCAAAAGCGCTTCCAATCTGTCCTTTGCAACCTTCAGAGAGGAGATTTGCAGTGGGAACGTGTCTGCATTACAGCCTGTGCAGTCTTCTCACTGTGTGCATCATGCTAAAATTCTTCATTTTTCTAAGTTGTACGCAGGATTGGCTTGAATGAAAACAAAACAAAAAGTAAGAAAGCAGCACCGGAACGGGCAGCGCGAGCTCTAAGAAAGCATCCTTCGAGCCGGAATTGAACCAGCGACCTAAGGATTGCTGTATCACACCTACAGTCCTCCGCTCTACCAGCTGAGCTATCGAAGGCCGGAAAGGCGCTCGACGGGAGGGGGTGACAGTTCTCTTGAGAAACCCAACAGAAGCCGAAGCCTTCCAAAAGTCTGCCCCGTGTGAGGATCGAACTCACGACCTTCAGATTATGAGACTGACGCGCTACCTACTGCGCTAACGAGGCTGCAAGCGGCGGGCGTCTGGTGTCCACCCTGGTGTGCTCTACTGCAATACACCCTTACAAAAAATTGCCAGTGACTTATGTCATAAACAGGACTGAGGCATAGCCAATGTGCATTTTGCAAGTCTTTCAAAAGGACAAATATTTTGACCTCTAAAACTTAGGGTGGAGCAAAAAAGAGAACAAGAGCCCCATGTCGAGCTCTTCCGAAAACCCCCGTTTTCCTTCAGTCCTGTTGCCCTACTCGGAAGCCTTTTTAAGCAACTGGTGGTTTAACTTGCTTGGAAAAAGCAGCATGTGGCAAACTGGAAAAAGTGTCCTTGGAGCCAGAGTTGAAGCAGCGACCTAGGGACTGCTCTGTTAAACCTACAGTCCCCCCGCTGCACCCGCAGTGCTGGGGCTTGGCGATAGACGGGCCAACCAAAGTTGGACTGCAGGCCCACGCCTTAGCAGGGCGCCTTGCCGCCGGCTGCAGCTGTGCCGAAATAGCTCAGTTGGGAGAGCGTTAGACTGAAGATCTAAAGGTCCCTGGTTCGATCCCGGGTTTCGGCAGGTAGGAGCCGCGGATTTTGAGAGCGTTTTAACTAGGCGCGATGAAGGCCAATCAGCAGCAAGCAAAGGCGTAATTAAGCCACATAATTGTTAAGGTGCTATATGGAAGACTGGCCCCCTGCTCTTGCTAAGTAGGTCGCCGTCAGAGAAAATACCTCCTCCATTGCCCTTGGGAAGACCTGAGCACATTTGACATCCGCAAAGGCCAAACTGTACTCGTAACGAGCAACACAGACGCCGCCGTAGCTTGAAAAAACTGCCCAAGTTGAGGTTTGTCGGAGGTCCTGTGTGCTGGCGCTGCACCGTGAGGGGGATTAGCTCAAATGGTAGAGCGCTCGCTTAGCATGCGAGAGGTAGCGGGATCGATGCCCGCATCCTCCAGGAGGTGGCTCTTTTCAGAGCGGGTGGGCGGGGCCGCAACGCGCTTCTGTCTAGTGTTTTTAAAAAGAGAGAGGAGTGGAAACGTCCCTCAGACCTCTTGTCCTGTACAGCGTGGAGCAACGTTCATTTCTTACCCGAGTAAATGGGAGTTGACAGAACCCTCTGAAAAGCGTCATTCCATTACTGCACCGGCTGCTGCTTGCACAACCGAGGGCAAGCACCCAAAGAAGAGTGGTAAGAAGCTGTCGTGCAGCCCAAAAGGCCGTGCAGTACTGGAATCGCGCTTTCTTCTCTACAGTGAGCTACGACACAGACCACCGAGGGCTGGAAACTGCAAATCCTTTATGGACGGTGTCAAATTGCCAAGGGTTAAAGTGGTTCTCAAGCAAAGGCCAAGGCAATTCCTATTTGGGTCATCCTCCAAACTAGAGGCAAAGCTGTTTCCTTGAGAATTCCCGCCATGCGGGCAGAAGAGCGTTTCCCGAGTGAGTAAACGCACACCATGGTGCGCCGGGCTCCCAGGGTCCCGTATGGTCTAGCGGTTAGGATTCCTGGTTTTCACCCAGGCGGCCCGGGTTCGACTCCCGGTATGGGAAGCGCCGATTTTGCTATTCCAACTGCTTGGCGAGCCCATTGATTGGTCCAGAGCCTAAAGATTTCTGCTATGCTCAGGTGTGCAACTTTGGCCTTTGTTGCGATTAAAGGCCACAGGTGGGTATGGAGAACGAACGTGAAAGAGCCCAGACCTGAGCGCCCTTATTGCATTTCAGAGTGTCTTCCGTTTGAGACATCCGCTGTCACAGAACGTGCGCCTGCCAGAGCGCCTATGGCGTTGGTGGTATAGTGGTGAGCATAGCTGCCTTCCAAGCAGTTGACCCGGGTTCGATTCCCAGCCAACGCACAGCGTCCTCTATTGCGGCACGGACGAGCGCTTTTTAAAAAGGTTGCCGCCATAGTGACCCGCGGATGTCGCCACTTTGCAGCCATGCCTGCCCATGCAGGGTACAGGGCAAAAGCGCTTCCAATCTGTCCTTTGCAACCTTCAGAGAGGAGATTTGCAGTGGGAACGTGTCTGCATTACAGCCTGTGCAGTCTTCTCACTGTGTGCATCATGCTAAAATTCTTCATTTTTCTAAGTTGTACGCAGGATTGGCTTGAATGAAAACAAAACAAAAAGTAAGAAAGCAGCACCGGAACGGGCAGCGCGAGCTCTAAGAAAGCATCCTTCGAGTCAGAATTGAACCAGCGACCTAAGGATTGCTGTATCACACCTACAGTCCTCCGCTCTACCAGCTGAGCTATCAAAGGCCGGAAAGGCGCGCCGACGGGAGGCGGTGACAGTTCTCTTGAGAAACCCAACAGAAGCCGAAGCCTTCCAAAAGTCTGCCCCGTGTGAGGATCGAACTCACGACCTTCAGATTATGAGACTGACGCGCTACCTACTGCGCTAACGAGGCTGCAAGCGGCGGGCGTCTGGTGTCCACCCTGGTGTGCTCTACTGCATACACCCTTACAAAAAATTGCAGTGACTTATGTCATAAACAGACTGAGGCATAGCCAATGTGCATTTTGCAAGTCTTTCAAAAGGACAAATATTTTGACCTCTAAAACTTAGGGTGGAGCAAAAAAGAGAACAAGAGCCCCATGTCGAGCTCTTCCGAAAACCCCCGTTTTCCTTCAGTCTGTTGCCCTACTCGAAGCCTTTTTAAGCAACTGGTGGTTTAACTTGCTTGGAAAAGCAGCATGTGGCAAACTGGAAAAAGTGTCCTTGGAGCCAGAGTTGAAGCAGCGACCTAGGGACTGCTCTGTTAAACCTACAGTCCCCCGCTGCACCCGCAGTGCTGGGGCTTGCGATAGACGGGCCAACCAAAGGTTGGACTGCAGGCCCACGCCTTAGCAGGGCGCTTGCCGCCGGCTGCAGCTGTGCCGAAATAGCTCAGTTGGGAGAGCGTTAGACTGAAGATCTAAAGGTCCCTGGTTCGATCCCGGGTTTCGGCAGGTGGAGCCGCGGATTTTGAGAGCGTTTTAACTAGGCGCGATGAAGGCCAATCAGCAGCAAGCAAAGGCGTAATTAAGCCACATAATTGTTAAGGTGCTATATGGAAGACTGGCCCCCTGCTCTTGCTAAGTAGGTCGCCGTCAGAGAAAATACCTCCTCCGTTGCCCTTGGGAAGACCTGAGCACATTTGACATCCGCAAAGGCCAAACTGTACTCGTAACGAGCAACACAGACGCCGCCGTAGCTTGAAAAAACTGCCCAAGTTGAGGTTTGTCGGAGGTCCTGTGTGCTGGCGCTGCACCGTGAGGGGGATTAGCTCAAATGGTAGAGTGCTCGCTTAGCATGCGAGAGGTAGCGGGATCGATGCCCGCATCCTCCAGGAGGTGGCTCTTTTCAGAGCGGGTGGGCGGGGCCGCAACGCGCTTCTGTCTAGTGTTTTTAAAAAGAGAGAGGAGTGGAAACGTCCCTCAGACCTCTTGTCCTGTACAGCATGGAGCAACGTTCATTTCTTACCTGAGTAAATGGGAGTTGACAGAACCCTCTGAAAAGCGTCATTCCATTACTGCACCGGCTGCTGCTTGCACAACCGAGGGCAAGCACCCAAAGAAGAGTGGTAAGAAGCTGTTGTGCAGCCCAAAAGGCCGTGCAGTACTGGAATCGCGCTTTCCTCTCTACAGTGAGCTACAACATGTTGAATTTTAGATCAATCAGATTCACGGCACCAAAATGTTGTATTGTGTTGATGTAGTATATTCTTACAAATATACTGGGGATTCCAATATTTACCACAACCAAGTAAAAGGAAGCAACCACGGTTCTTTTCCAGAGATTAAGCGAATTTATTTTGATTATCCAGCCCAGAGACAAAGCACTTAGCACTTCTAACTAACCTAATTTTAAGGGTTAATTTCTTTAACTCTGTCTGTGCTTCTCTGCACTGTATCTAAGCAGTCACGAACCGGTTCGATTTAATCTGTGCGTCGGTGAAACATCTGATATCGTCTGCGCATGTGCGCTGATCAGGGAACTTGTACAAACGATACAACCAGTATATGTATTGCAAACAAGTTCAACTTTATTTTGTTTTGATATTACTTATATAGTAGATAGAAAAAAACATCCCATTATGCTTACGTATCATGGGTGGGTGCATATGCCTTGCAATTATTAGTAGAAATACAGAAATTATTTAAGTAGCTGCTGAAGCTTTATTATGATCTCTTAGCCTTCAATATTAGCTGAGTGTAATAAAGGGGATGAACCTTTATTAATATTAATAATTTGTATTAATTAACATTAATGACAAATATTAATAAATATGCAGGATCAATGATTAAGCCTTCTGATAGACTGTTAGTGAGCAATAACTTACACACACACAAGTAATAATAGAATTAAATAGATTTACTTATCTTAGTATGATTAGTTACAAGTATAGCCAGTTCTGCACAATTCAGCACAATCGGGGAGCCCCACAACCTTTGGCGCAAGACCTTCAGGTTCCCGATAACCAAGCGATGATCCAATTGTCCCGGCACTCGTTCAGGAGTCCTAGGCGAAGCTACTGACACATGGTGGAGGCTCCCTTTTATACTAGAGTTCTTAGCAAAACCCCCAACACCAAGTGCTAACTTGTGTACAAACTTTTGTCATGAACAAAACCTATTAACTAGACAGTTTACTAACTTTGTAGAAAGCCTTATTTGTTTCTCAAATAAGTTGTACATAAAGTGTATTGTCTATATGCTGTCTATGTTTATTCCAAGGATATTTGCTGGGTAACAATACCTGTGTTTACTGTTTACCCAGCAATATACATAGAACAAAGACATTGTACCTTGAACACTGGACAATAGATGTCCCAAAATCTGATGGCTTTACTTGACTCAAACCTAAGATTTGATTCATATGTCAAAGCAGATATATAATGTAAATCATTATAAAATCAAAATAAAATCCACCGTGCTACACTGAGATAATCAAGGCCGGAGCAACTTGGACAAAGACAAGATAGTGAGGATAATCATAATAACTGAAGTAATACTTTCTCAGACCTTCGTGATTTAAAACAAAATTTGTATAAATTCAGCATTAAGTAATTTAACCTCTATCACAGCATTTAGTAATTTAATCCCTATCACTAATATATATATCTTTGTTTGTGTGTGTCTATATTTCTATCAATCTGAGTATAAACGTCCCCATACACAGGCTGATCGGCCCCAAGGGACCAATATCGGCAGCTAATCGCCCAGTGTATGGGCACTACCGACGGGCCTGCCCAACCAATATCTGGCCTTAAAGGGACAGTAACACCAAAAAATGAAAGTGTATAAAAGTAATTACTATATAATGTAATGCTGCCCTGCACTGGTACAACTGGTGTGTTTTCCTTAGAAAGACTACTATAGTTTATATAATAAAGCTTCTGTGTAGCCACGGGGGCAGCCATTTACAGGAGACTTAGCAGATAACAGATAAAACCCCATTATATTCTACTAAGCTTATCTGTTATCTGCTATGTGCCTGTGCCTTTTCTCCTTTTTCCCAGCTTCAATGGCTGCCCTTGTGCTGACATAGCAGCTCATCTATATAA
This sequence comes from Xenopus tropicalis, assembly GCF_000004195.4. Taxonomy (NCBI): domain Eukaryota; kingdom Metazoa; phylum Chordata; class Amphibia; order Anura; family Pipidae; genus Xenopus; species Xenopus tropicalis. The sequence goes on along the minus strand of NC_030679.2, from coordinate 135,594,270 downwards.
ACTATAGTAGCATTTCTGTTGCAAACACCCCAGCTGTACCAGCGCAGGGCAACTGTACATTATATTTTAATTACTTTAAAACACTTTAATTTTTTGGTGTTACTGTTCCTTTAAATCTGCCAGATCTCCATCGGGCAGGTTAGAAAATCTAGTCGGATCAGGGACCGCATTGGCTCGTTGATGTGGTCCCCGGACCGACTTTTCCTGTGCCCGACATAATAATTTGATCGTTTGGCCCCTGGGTTCTTCCGATATCTCCCAGCCGTAGGTGGGGATATCAGGAGAAGATCCACTTGCTTGGCGACATCGCATTTGATCTTCCCGCATCGGATCTGCCTGTGTATGGGGACCTTAAGAGCTTCACAAGTTATACTCTAAAGGTGGCCATTCACGAGCAGATCCACTCGCTTGGCGATGTCGCCAAGCGAGCGGATCTTCCCCCGATATCCCCACCTACGGGTGGGCGATATCGGGGAGCATTTAGGTTAAAAAAAAAAATCCGATCGTTTGGCCCTGGGGCCAAACGATCGGATTATGTGGGCGGCAATGGGGCAGTCGGATCGGGGACCGCATCAACGAGCCGATGCGGTCCCTGATCCGACCAGATTTTCTAACCTGGCCAATCGAGATCTGGCCAATTTCAGGCCAGATCTCGGTCGGCCAGGCCGCTCTGCTCTCCCCATACACGGGCCGATTAGCTGCCGAATCGGTCCAAGGGACCCATATCAGAAGCTATAGTCGGCCCGTGTATGGGGACCTTTAGAACACATCCCTACTTTGGTCAGTGAGATTCTGATTGGCTGACAAGATAATCAGGTATCAGAATCTTATTGTGTTAATCAGTCAGGTAGTTCCCATAAGGAGCTGCCTCACCATAAACAACTGTACAAACACTTCCACTTTGAAATGCAAAAGACCCTCCAGTTGGCTTCCTGTGATATCTTGGTGTTGACCACCCACCCATCACCATATAATACCAAGGTAACTACCACAAAAGCACTTCAAACATTCCCAACTTAAGCAACTTAATTAACATCTTGTGCACTATATACATTCATACAAATAAATGATATTACTATCATACACTTGCAGGTATATATGCATAGTCGCCACACATACAACTACACAGCGCTGTGGAATACGTTGGCACTTTATAAATAAGTGTTAATAATAATAAAATAATAATAATAATAATAATAATGTAAGCCATTTCTTCTACTGTAGGGCTGTACAACTGGCTGAATGCAGCCTCTCAGCATAGATTTTTAGTCCCCCAACTATGAAAAATATAAACAGAAGTCCAAGTACCACAATATTATTTTATATATTCTGACACCTTCACTCCTCCCCTCCCACCTGATTGTGGGATTGTGGGTATTGTTCTTGGACCACAACTCAATAAGCTTGGAGAGCATTGTTTTACTCCATAGAAATAACTTCACTCAACATATGAAATCAGACTGGAGTGGGGGAACATTTGTATCTTGCTGGAGTGTTCCCAGTCTCACTTGGTAACAACTCTTCCAATAATATAATATACTTTCATTTGATACTTAAAATTGCCGGTATAAAGTCAGCTCTGTGGGGCAATAATGTGTCCAGTCGTGTGATATATACATATATATGTTTTATTAGTGCTGATAGTGTAACTAATGACACAATACAATGCAGGCAGTGGGACTTGTGTGAATGCTGCAATGACTGTACTACAGCAGGTTCGGGACTGTGCTACTTCTCTGCCAGTGCAACCCCCACGGATTTCTTCTGTAGCCTCCAAACCCCTCACTGTCCCCCTGATATCCCTCCCCATACCCCTCTCTCTCTCAGGGATAAGAGATGGAGGAAATAGATCCCAATGAACAAGGAAAATTGAAGGTTTATAAAAACCTCAGCCAGACTGACAGGAGTGCGCCTGAGATATCAGGGGCTGTTTGGGGACAATCCGTGTAACCAACATGCAGAAAATCGCTGTCAGAGACAGGGACATTTACCCTGCAAGTGACTGTATAATCCCCGGGATATTTATGGAAGTAGATATTATTAATAACTTTGCTTTTTGAGAAGCAGGAAACACAGAATGAAAGCTCCCTAATGCTGAACACGGAAAGTAAACGGTGGGTGTGGCTAAATTGTGTCCAATTAGAAAACGGTATCAGAATGAAAGTCATCCAATAAGCAGACAGAAATATTCTATATAAGAAGAATTGAAACGCTCCAATGTCGTATTTATCTTTTGATAAGAAATCAGTAGAAGATTTGCAATGGCTCAAGCAGCTGAGACGGCACCTGCTCCTCCCCCGGCTGAACCCGCAGCCAAGAAGAAGAAACAGAGCAAGAAAGCAGCGGGGGCCACTAAATCCAAGAAGCCATCTGGGCCCAGTGTGTCCGAACTGATAGTCAAAGCCGTATCCGCTTCCAAGGAGCGCAGCGGGGTGTCCCTGGCAGCTCTGAAGAAGGCTCTGACTGCAGGAGGTTACAATGTGGAGAAGAATAACAGCCGCCTCAAGCTGGCTCTCAAGGGCTTGGTCAGTAAGGAGACCCTTGTCCAAGTGAAAGGGAACGGAGCCTCCGGGTCCTTCAAGCTCAACAAGAAGCAGCTGCAGAGTAAGGAGAAGGCGGCACCGGCAGCAGCCAAAGCCAAGAAACCGGCAGCAAAGAAGGCAGCCAAGTCCCCGAAGAAGCCCAAGAAGGTGTCCGCAGCCGCCAAGAGCCCAAAGAAGGTGGTGAAGAAAGCAGCAAAGGCCGCCAAGAGCCCAAAGAAGGTGGCGAAGAAAGCAGCAAAGGCAGCGAAGAGCCCCATAAAGCCTAAAGCTGCCAAAGCCAAGAAAGTGGCCAAGAGCCCCGCAAAAAAGAGCGTGAAGCCCAAAGCTGCCAAAAGCCCCGCAAAGGCCAAAGCAGCCAAACCCAAAGTGGCTAAAGCAAAGAAAGCCGCCCCTAAGAAGAAATAAGCTGGCTCACTGGCCAACTGCCCCAAAGGCTCTTTTAAAAGCCACCACATCCCCCTGAAAGGGCTTGTAATATAGTGGGGTCTCCTGCTTCTACCGTGGCTTTTAATAAGCAATAAAAACTATTAACCTCGCACCGGCCCAACATTCGTTCAGTTATCGCCAACTAATCACTACAAAGTTTCCCAAACACACAAAAATAGTTGCATTCACCTCCCCTTAGTGCTGCCGGACTGCTCTCAGTCACTTAAATCTGCTTAAACCTCCCCCTCCCCCCTTAGTTCTGCCAAATTAGAAATTCTCAGATAGGAATTTAGCCCCTGTTCCCTGTAACGTAAATGCAACAGTAGGAAAGTGACATTGTTGCGAGTTGTATCCAGCAATGTGTGTAACGGAGCGAATGTCCCAGTGTAACAATGTAAGTGCTACTTTGTCAGCTCAAAGCTCCAACTCATTAGAAAAGTAACAAATAGGGGAAAGACAAGGCAGAGTAACAAACAGCTCAGCTGAGAGGCTCAGAGAGTTGCAGCAGCATTAGAGGGCGTGTAAGTGACATTAACAACAAACTGATTTTATATATATTTTTTGCCAGTAAGAGGTTGAAATAACCCGGAGTAACGCTTATATTGTGTCACCCGCTGTAACCTGCAGCACTTAGTATCCTTAATATATCTGTGTCTGTAAATTACCCTTCCACTTAGATTCTAAATTCTCCAGGGCTAATGTTTAATCCTTATATATAATGTAATTGTACTTTGTATTTATTATTTTAATTACCCCTGTTCTATAAATGTATTGTTCTGCAGTTACATACAGCTATTCCAGCAGAGGGAAATGCACTAATGAATCTCAGGGCAGAATGCTGAGGATATAGGAATAATCATTTTACTGCTCTATAAACATATCGCTGCCATAGTTTTGGCGGCTCTTTATTATAAGCAGCAGTTTGTTACACTCCTTGTTGCTAATGAGTATGGGCGCTTCATGGTTTAGCCAATCAGAAGTTGCCAAATGTTTTACCCTGGAACAGTAAAGAAAAGGGAGGGGTGACAGTCAGTGCAGTTCCCTATCAGGTCTGCTCAGTCTCTTTATACATGAGGTTGTGCGGAGAAGCGGAATCATTCTGAAAAGCTTTTGAAGGTTGAACATGTCTGGCAGAGGCAAGGGCGGTAAGGGCCTGGGGAAAGGAGGCGCCAAGCGCCACAGGAAGGTGCTGCGGGATAACATCCAGGGGATCACCAAGCCCGCCATCCGCCGCCTGGCACGCAGAGGGGGAGTCAAGCGCATCTCCGGCCTCATTTATGAGGAGACTCGGGGGGTGCTGAAAGTTTTCCTGGAGAACGTTATCCGGGACGCTGTCACCTACACCGAGCACGCCAAGAGGAAGACTGTTACCGCTATGGATGTGGTGTATGCTCTCAAGCGCCAGGGCCGCACTCTCTACGGATTCGGGGGTTAAACCCTCTTATTCCCTCACAGCATCATTTCCCAAAGGCCCTTTTAAGGGCCCCCACTATTTCCCCAAAGGCTGTTTATGCTTCTCCCCAAGTAATTTATCTAAGACTACTACTCGTACAAGAGCACTGGCACACAGAAGCCAAAAGCTGAATTGGGGAAACGCGTTAGTTTGTTCCTTCTGAAAACTAGAATCGATGATGCGAGTCCATTCATATAAACTTTACAGCCCCAAAGTAATCTGATAGTGAGATGGGGGCGAAACTAAGAACTGAAGTGGCCAGAGGAATTAATGGCTGCATTAGTAATCTGCCCCTTAAAGATTGTGTAGTTACAGATATAATTAAAGAGTGATTTAAGTATTTTGCACCGGAGATTAGGGGTCTGAGAAGGGAGAGGATTTTGTGGTGAATTGAATCCTGTGATGTTTGAGAAAATCAACATTTATTTCTTTCGAAATGGATTATTTGTAAAGAGAAAAACCGGACACGTGAATTTTACATCAGGGATCCTGGAGTAACTCTATGGTAGGAATAATATTCGCTAGTAGAATATCTAACGCTGAGTGCGGAGAGTAAAATCTATACACTGTGCCTTTCTGTAGCCATATAAATTAGCGGGAACGTTTTGGCGCCTCTGTGAGAGAAGCAGCGAGTTCATTCCGTTCAGAGAACAAAGGAACCGCGGCACCTTCCCCAGATGCGATTAATTTACCTCCAGCTTTTTATGCCTGAGCACATAATGCCCTCTAGTGTCCATATACAGAAATAACATTTCTTCATAATGAGCAATATCAAGTTCAAAAGATTGTAGAAAGAAATCATAGAGCAATACCCATAATTACCATCAAAAATGCTACAAAATTACTTGGTGGTTTTCCTACCTCACAAACAGCTTGACATTTTTCTAACTTGCTTTTCTTTATCTGTAAGAAACAAATAGCCATTAGTAGTGATGGGCAAAATTATGCGCCAGGGAGGATTCCAGGCAAATTTTTTAAGATTCCTGAATTTTCAGGCAAAGCGAAACAAGACGGATTACTAATCACTAGCCATTAGTGATATGTTACACAATCACAGGAAGAATTTAAAATTGGCATCCTAATTTAAACCCTTATCAGCACACATTGCTTCTTGGCAAGTGGAGCTGTTACTTGTTCAAAAACTTGCCAGATCAATTGCCTAATACTGTGCCTGAATTCAGAGAAATACTGAAGCATTTTTAGACCTTATACAGCTTTTGGCCAAAGTGAGGCCCCTTCAGTTTCCACCAGGCACACACGTTGGTTCTTAGCAAGCGGATAGTAATTCCAAGTACAATTTTAAAGTGAGCTACGACACAGACCCCCGATGGCTGGAAACTGCAAATCCTTTATGGACGGTGTCAAATTGCCAAGGGTTAAAGTGGTTCTCAAGCAAAGGCCAAGGCAATTCCTATTTGGGTCATCCTCCAAACTAGAGGCAAAGCTGTTTCCTTGAGAATTCCCGCCATGCGGGCAGAAGAGCGTTTCCCGAGTGAGTAAACGCACACCATGGTGCACCGGGCTCCCAGGGTCCCATATGGTCTAGCGGTTAGGATTCCTGGTTTTCACCCAGGCGGCCCGGGTTCGACTCCCGGTATGGGAAACGCCTCTTTTGCTATTCCAACTGCTTGGCGAGCCCATTGATTGGTCCAGTGCCTAAAGATTTCTGCTATGCTCAGGTGTGCAACTTTGGCCTTTGTTGCGATTAACGGCCACAGGTGGGTATGGAGAACGAACGTGAAAGAGCCCAGATCAGAGCTGCGACCTGAGCGCCCTTATTGCATTTCAGAGCGTCTTCCGTTTGAGACATCCACTGTCACAGAACCTGCACCCACCAGAACACCATTGGTGTTGGTGGTATAGTGGTGAGCATAGCTGCCTTCCAAGCAGTTGACCTGGGTTCGATTCCTGGCCAACGCACAGCGTCCTCTGTTGCGGCACGGACGAGCGCTTTTTAAAAAGGTTGCCGCCATAGTGACCCGCGGATGTCACCACTTTATAGCCATGCCTGCCCATGCAGGGTACAGGAAAAAGCGCTTCCAATCTGTCCTTTGCAACCTTCAGAGAGGAGATTTGCAGTGGGAACGTGTCTGCATTACAGCCTGTGCAGTCTTCTCACTGTGTGCATCATGCTAAAATTCTTCATTTTTCTAAGTTGTACGCAGGATTGGCTTGAATGAAAACAAAACAAAAAGTAAGAAAGCAGCACCGGAACGGGCAGTGCGAGCTCTAAGAAAGCATCCTTCGAGCCGGAATTGAACAAGCGACCTAAGGATTGCTGTATCACACCTACAGTCCTCCGCTCTACCAGCTGAGCTATCGAAGGCCTGAAAGGCGCGCCGACGGGAGGGGGTGACAGTTCTCTTGAGAAACCCAACAGAAGCCGAAGCCTTCCAAAAGTCTGCCCCGTGTGAGGATCGAACTCACGACCTTCAGATTATGAGACTGACGCGCTACCTACTGCGCTAACGAGGCTGCAAGCGGCAAGCGTCTGGTGTCCACCCTGGTGTGCTCTACTGCATACACCCTTACAAAAAATTGCAGTGACTTATGTCATAAACAGACTGAGGCATAGCCAATATGCATTTTGCAAGTCTTTCAAAAGGTCAAATATTTTGACCTCTAAAACTTAGGGTGGAGCAAAAAAGAGAACAAGAGCCCCATGTCGAGCTCTTCCGAAAACCCCCATTTTCCTTCAGTCTGTTGCCCTACTCGAAGCCTTTTTAAGCAACTGGTGGTTTAACTTGCTTGGAAAAGCAGCATGTGGCAAACTGGAAAAAGTGTCCTTGGAGCCAGAGTTGAAGCAGCGACCTAGGGACTGCTCTGTTAAACCTACAGTCCCCCGCTGCACCCGCAGTGCTGGGGCTTGCGATAGACGGGCCAACCAAAGGTTGGACTGCAGGCCCACGCCTTAGCAGGGCGCTTGCCGCCGGCTGCAGCTGTGCCGAAATAGCTCAGTTGGGAGAGCGTTAGACTGAAGATCTAAAGGTCCCTGGTTCGATCCCGGGTTTCGGCAGGTGGAGCCGCGGATTTTGAGAGCGTTTTAACTAGGCGCGATGAAGGGTAATCAGCAGCAAGCAAAGGCGTAATTAAGCCACATAATTGTTAAGGTGCTATATGGAAGACTGGCCCCCTGCTCTTGCTAAGTAGGTCGCCGTCAGAGAAAATACCTCCTCCGTTGCCCTTGGGAAGACCTGAGCACATTTGACATCCGCAAAGGCCAAACTGTACTCGTAACGAGCAACACAGACGCCGCCGTAGCTTGAAAAAACTGCCCAAGTTGAGGTTTGTCGGAGGTCCTGTGTGCTGGCGCTGCACCGTGAGGGGGATTAGCTCAAATGGTAGAGCGCTCGCTTAGCATGCGAGAGGTAGCGGGATCAATGCCCGCATCCTCCAGGAGGTGGCTCTTTTCAGAGCGGGTGGGCGGGGCCGCAACGCGCTTCTGTCTAGTGTTTTTAAAAAGAGAGAGGAGTGGAAACGTCCCTCAGACCTCTTGTCCTGTACAGCGTGGAGCAACGTTCATTTCTTACCCGAGTAAATGGGAGTTGACAGAACCCTCTGAAAAGCGTCATTCCATTACTGCACCGGCTGCTGCTTGCACAACCGAGGGCAAGCACCCAAAGAAGAGTGGTAAGAAGCTGTTGTGCAGCCCAAAAGGCCGTGCAGTACTGGAATCGCGCTTTCTTCTCTACAGTGAGCTACGACACAGACCACCGAGGGCTGGAAACTGCAAATCCTTTATGGACGGTGTCAAATTGCCAAGGGTTAAAGTGGTTCTCAAGCAAAGGCCAAGGCAATTCCTATTTGGGTCATCCTCCAAACTAGAGGCAAAGCTGTTTCCTTGAGAATTCCCGCCATGCGGGCAGAAGAGCGTTTCCCGAGTGAGTAAACACACACCACGGTGCGCCGGGCTCCCAGGGTCCCATATGGTCTAGCGGTTAGGATTCCTGGTTTTCACCCAGGCGGCCCGGGTTCGACTCCCGGTATGGGAAGCGCCGCTTTTGCTATTCCAACTGCTTGGCGAGCCCATTGATTGGTCCAGTGCCTAAAGATTTCTGCTATGCTCAGGTGTGCAACTTTGGCCTTTGTTGCGATTAAAGGCCACAGGTGGGTATGGAGAACGAACGTGAAAGAGCCCAGACCTGAGCGCCCTTATTGCATTTCAGAGCGTCTTCCGTTTGAGACATCCGCTGTCACAGAACGTGCGCCCGCCAGAGCGCCTATGGCGTTGGTGGTATAGTGGTGAGCATAGCTGCCTTCCAAGCAGTTGACCCGGGTTCCATTCCCGGCCAACGCACAGTGTCCTCTTTTGCGGCATGGACGAGCGCTTTTTAAAAAGGTTGCCGCCATAGTGACCCGCTGATGTCGCCACTTTGCAGCCATGCCTGCCCATGCAGGGTACAGGGCAAAAGCGCTTCCAATCTGTCCTTTGCAACCTTCAGAGAGGAGATTTGCAGTGGGAACGTTTCTGCATTACAGCCTGTGCAGTCTTCTCACTGTGTGCATCATGCTAAAATTCTTCATTTTTCTAAGTTGTACGCAGGATTGGCTTGAATGAAAACAAAACAAAAAGTAAGAAAGCAGCACCGGAACGGGCAGCGCGAGCTCTAAGAAAGCATCCTTCGAGCCGGAATTGAACCAGCGACCTAAGGATGGCTGTATCACACCTACAGTCCTCCGCTCTACCAGCTGAGCTATGGAAGGCCGGAAAGGCGCGCCGACGGGAGGGGGTGACAGTTCTCTTGAGAAACCCAACAGAAGCCGAAGCCTTCCAAAAGTCTGCCCGGTGTGAGGATCGAACTCACGACCTTCAGATTATGAGACTGACGCGCTACCTACTGCGCTAACGAGGCTGCAAGCGGCGGGCATCTGGTGTCCACCCTGGTGTGCTCTACTGCATACACCCTTACAAAAAATTGCAGTGACTTATGTCATAAACAGACTGAGGCATAGCCAATGTGCATTTTGCAAGTCTTTCAAAAGGACAAATATTTTGACCTCTAAAACTTAGGGTGGAGCAAAAAAGAGAACAAGAGCCCCATGTCGAGCTCTTCCGAAAACCCCCGTTTTCCTTCAGTCTGTTGCCCTACTCGAAGCCTTTTTAAGCAACTGGTGGTTTAACTTGCTTGGAAAAGCAGCATGTGGCAAACTGGAAAAAGTGTCCTTGGAGCCAGAGTTGAAGCAGCGACCTAGGGACTGCTCTGTTAAACCTACAGTCCCCCACTGCACCCGCAGTGCTGGGGCTTGCGATAGACGGGCCAACCAAAGGTTGGACTGCAGGCCCACGCCTTAGCAGGGCGCTTGCCGCCGGCTGCAACTGTGCCGAAATAGCTCAGTTGGGAGAGCGTTAGACTGAAGATCTAAAGGTCACTGGTTCAATCCCGGGTTTCGGCAGGTGGAGCCGCGGATTTTGAGAGCGTTTTAACTAGGCGCGATGAAGGCCAATCAGCAGCAAGCAAAGGCGTAATTAAGCCACATAATTGTTAAGGTGCTATATGGAAGACTGGCCCCCTGCTCTTGCTAAGTAGGTCGCCGTCAGAGAAAATACCTCCTCCGTTGCCCTTGGGAAGACCTGAGCACATTTGACATCCGCAAAGGCCAAACTGTACTCGTAACAAGCAACACAGACGCCGCCGTAGCTTGAAAAAACTGCCCAAGTTGAGGTTTGTCGGAGGTCCTGTGTGCTGGCGCTGCACCGTGAGGGGGATTAGCTCAAACGGTAGAGCGCTCGCTTAGCATGCGAGAGGTAGCAGGATCGATGCCCGCATCCTCCAGGAGGTGGCTCTTTTCAGAGCGGGTGGGCGGGGCCACAACGAGCTTCTGTCTAGTGTTTTTAAAAAGAGAGAGGAGTGGAAACGTCCCTCAGACCTCTTGTCCTGTACAGCGTGGAGCAACGTTCATTTCTTACCCGAGTAAATGGGAGTTGACAGAACCCTCTGAAAAGCGTCATTCCATTACTGCACCGGCTGCTGCTTGCACAACCGAGGGCAAGCACCCAAAGAAGAGTGGTAAGAAGCTGTTGTGCAGCCCAAAAGGCCATGCAGTACTGGAATCGCGCTTTCTTCTCTACAGTGAGCTACGACACAGACCACCGAGGGCTGGAAACTGCAAATCATTTATGGACGGTGTCAAATTGCCAAGGGTTAAAGTGGTTCTCAAGCAAAGGCCAAGGCAATTCCTATTTGGGTCATCCTCCAAACTAGAGGCAAAGCTGTTTCCTTGAGAATTCCCGCCATGCGGGCAGAAGAGCGTTTCCCGAGTGAGTAAACGCACACCATGGTGCACCGGGCTCCCAGGGTCCCATATGGTCTAGCGGTTAGGATTCCCAGGCGGCCCGGGTTCGACTCCCGGTATGGGAAACGCCGCTTTTGCTATTCCAACTGCTTGGCGAGCCCATTGATTGGTCCAGTGCCTAAAGATTTCTGCTATGCTCAGGTGTGCAACTTTGGCCTTTGTTGCGATTAACGGCCACAGGTGGGTATGGAGAACGAACGTGAAAGAGCCCAGATCAGAGCTGCGACCTGAGCGCCCTTATTGCATTTCAGAGCGTCTTCCGTTTGAGACATCCGCTGTCACAGAACCTGCACCCGCCAGAACACCGTTGGTGTTGGTGGTATAGTGGTGAGCTTAGCTGCCTTCCAAGCAGTTGACCCGGGTTCGATTCCCGGCCAATGCACAGCGTCCTCTGTTGCGGCACGGACGAGCGCTTTTTAAAAAGGTTGCCGCCATAGTGACCCGCGGATGTCACCACTTTATAGCCATGCCTGCCCATGCAGGGTACAGGAAAAAGCGCTTCCAATCTGTCCTTTGCAACCTTCAGAGAGGAGATTTGCAGTGGGAACGTGTCTGCATTACAGCCTGTGCAGTCTTCTCACTGTGTGCATCATGCTAAAATTCTTCATTTTTCTAAGTTGTACGCAGGATTGGCTTGAATGAAAACAAAACAAAAAGTAAGAAAGCAGCACCGGAACGGGCAGCGCGAGCTCTAAGAAAGCATCCTTCGAGCCGGAATTGAACCAGCGACCTAAGGATTGCTGTATCACACCTACAGTCCTCCGCTCTACCAGCTGAGCTATCGAAGGCCGGAAAGGTGCGCCGACGGGAGGGGGTGACAGTTCTCTTGAGAAACCCAACAGAAGCCGAAGCCTTCCAAAAGTCTGCCCCGTGTGAGGATCGAACTCACGACCTTCAGATTATGAGACTGACGCGCTACCTACTGCGCTAACGAGGCTGCAAGCGGCAAGCGTTTGGTGTCCACCCTGGTGTGCTCTACTGCATACACCCTTACAAAAAATTGCAGTGACTTATGTCATAAACAGACTGAGGCATAGACAATGTGCATTTTGCAAGTCTTTCAAAAGGTCAAATATTTTGACCTCTAAAACTTAGGGTGGAGCAAAAAAGAGAACAAGAGCCCCATGTCGAGCTCTTCCGAAAACCCCCATTTTCCTTCAGTCTGTTGCCCTACTCAAAGCCTTTTTAAGCAACTGGTGGTTTAACTTGCTTGGAAAAGCAGCATGTGGCAAACTGGAAAAAGTGTCCTTGGAGCCAGAGTTGAAGCAGCGACCTAGGGACTGCTCTGTTAAACCTACAGTCCCCCGCTGCACCCGCTGCTGGGGCTTGCGATAGACGGGCCAACCAAAGGTTGGACTGCAGGCCCACGCCTTAGCAGGGCGCTTGCGGCCGGCTGCAGCTGTGCCGAAATAGCTCAGTTGGGAGAGTGTTAGACTGGAGATCTAAAGGTCCCTGGTTGGGTTTCGGCAGGTAGAGCCGCAGATTTTGAGAGCGTTTTAACTAGGCGCGATGAAGGCCAATCAGCAGCAAGCAAAGGCGTAATTAAGCCACATAATTGTTAAGGTGCTATATGGAAGACTGGCCCCCTGCTCTTGCTAAGTAGGTCGCCGTCAGAGAAAATACCTCCTCCGTTGCCCTTGGGAAGACCTGAGCACATTTGACATCCACAAAGGCCAAACTGTACTCGTAACGAGCAACACAGACGCCGCCGTAGCTTGAAAAAACTGCCCAAGTTGAGGTTTGTCGGAGGTCCTGTGGGCTGGTGCAGCACCGTGAGGGGGATTTGCTCAAATGGTAGAGCGCTCGCTTAGCATGCGAGAGGTAGCGGGATCGATGCCCGCATCCTCCAGGAGGTGGCTCTTTTCAGAGCGGGTGGGCAGGGCCGCAACGCGCTTCTGTCTAGTGTTTTTAAAAAGAGAGAGGAGTGGAAACGTCCCTCAGACCTCTTGTCCTGTACAGCGTGGAGCAACGTTCATTTCTTACCCGAGTAAATGGGAGTTGACAGAACCCTGTGAAAAGTGTCATTCCATTACTGCACCGGCTGCTGCTTGCACAACCGAGGGCAAGCACCCAAAGAATCGAACCCGGGCTGCGGCGGTGAGAGCGCTGAATCCTAACCACTAGACCACTAGGGATGTAGCGAACTGTTCGCCGGCGAACTAATTCGCGCGAACATCGGGTGTTCGCAAGTCCGCAAATTCGCGAACTTTTGGCGATGTTCGCCATTTGGGTTCACCTTGGCTGGCGCCAAATTTTGACCTCTCACCCCAGACCAGCAGATACATGGCAGCCAGTCAGGCAGCTCTCCCTCCTGGGCCACCCCCCCCTTGGACCACTCCCTTCCATATTTAAACCGAAGCCCAGCAGCCGTTTTACATTCTGCCTGTGTGTGCTTGAAGAGATAGTGTAGGGAGAGAGCTGTGTATTGATTTGAGGGAGAGTTTAAGTAGGTTTTCTGGCTAGTAATCTACTTTCTACTGCTCTGTATTTGTGTGGGGAGAGAGCTGTGTATTGATTTGAGGGAGAGTTTAAGTAGGTTTTCTGGCTAGTAATCTACTACTGCTCTGTATTTGTGTGGGGATAGGAGCTGTGCATTGATTTGAGGCAGAGTTTAAGTAGGATTTCTGGATAGTAATCTACTTTCTACTGCTCTGTATTTGTGTGGGGAGAGGAGCTGTGTATTGATTTGAGGGAGAGTTTAAGTAGGTTTTCTGGCTAGTAATCTACTACTGCTCTGTATTTGTGGGGGGATAGGAGCTGTGCATTGATTTGAGGCAGAGTTTAAGTAGGATTTCTGGATAGTAATCTACTTTCTACTGCTCTGTATTTGTGTGGGGAGAGGAGGTGTGTATTGATTTGACGGAGAGTTTAAGTAGGTTTTCTGGCTAGTAATCTACTAATGCTCTGTATTTGTATGGGGAGAGGAGCTGTGTATTGATTTGAGGGAGAGTTTAAGTAGGTTTTCTGGCTAGTAATCTACTACTGCTCTGTATTTGTGTGGGGATATGAGCTGTGCATTGATTTGAGGCAGAGTTTAAGTAGGATTTCTGGATAGTAATCTACTTTCTACTGCTCTGTATTTGTGTGGGGAGAGAGCTGTGTATTGATTTGAGGGAGAGTTTAAGTAGGTTTTCTGGCTAGTAATCTACTTTCTACTGCTCTGTATTTGTGTGGGGAGAGAGCTGTGTATTGATTTGAGGGAGAGTTTAAGTAGGTTTTCTGGCTAGTAATCTACTTTCTACTGCTCTGTATTTTTTGTCTAAATAACAGTTTGTCTAAATAACAATAATAATTCCATGTCCAGAAACATCACCTGAGTGACGGTTTTCCACCAGCAATAATATATTCCGTATCCACTACTGTATACGTTGCCCTTGCAGGCCTTGTTGCCCGGTGTCTGCAACCAAGTGCCACCTAGCTGTGTGAGCTTTTTCACAATTTGTCTAAATAACAATAATAATTCCGTGTCCAGAAACATCACCTGAGTGACGGTTTTCCACCAGCAATAATATATTCCGTATCCACTACTGTATACGTTGCCCTTGCAGGCCTTGTTGCCCGGTGTCTGCAACCAAGTGCCATCTAGCTGTGTGAGCTTTTTCACAATTTGTCTAAATAACAATAATAATTCCGTGTCCAGAAACATCACCTGAGAGACGGTTTTCCACCAGCAATAATATATTCCGTATCCACTACTGTATATGTTGCCCTTGCAGGCCTTGTTGCCCGGTGTCTGCAACCAAGTGCCACCTAGCTGTGTGATCTTTTTCACAATTTGTCTAAATAACAATAATAATTCCGTGTCCAGAAACATCACCCAAGTTGTTGTTGTTTTGTAAAAATAAAAAAAATGCCAGGCAAAGGCAGGCCGCCACGCAGAGGCACTAGGGGCCGTGCTGCTATGATATCCTGTGGCCCTAGGAAATTGCCCAGTTTTCCGAAGGCACTTACCCTGAACTCCCAAAATGCTGAAGAGGTAGTTGACTGGCTTACACAGCACACCCCATCCTCTACTGTTTCTAACTTTGCCACAACATCCTCATCCTCCTCTGCTATGGGCACCCCACGTACCACTTCCTCCACCACCGCCGCCCCTTCTTCACTGGAGTCAGAGGAGTTATTTACTCATGAGTTTGTGGAACTGAGTGATGCGCAACCATTATTGCCAGAAGAAGATGAAGGAGATGAGGACGTTACACCAGATATCATAATTCAGGCAGGCAACACAACAGAGATGGACATAAGGTGTGATGAGATCCCCGCTGCTGCTGTCTTCTGTGAGCTGTCAGAAGAAATTGATGCATCTGAGGAGAATGATGATGAGGAGATTGATATTTTGTGGGTGCCCACAAGAAGAGAGCAAGAGGAGGATAGTTCAGATGGAGAGACGGAGAGTCAGAGAGGCAGGAGGAGAATAAGACTTAGAAGAAGCAGGGACAGCTCCCAGGGAACAGTAGGGCAACAACATGAATCGGCACCTGTGGTTAGCCAGCCAATGCACCCGCCAACTTCTACTGTTACTGCTACAAAGCCCACATCAAAAGGCTCAGCAGTATGGTATTTTTTTAATGTGTGTGCCTCTGACAAAAGCGCTGTAATTTGCAATGAGTGCAGTCAGAAACTGAGTCTTGGGAAGCCCAACACCCACTTAGGTACAACTGTAGCAGCCAAACGCTAAGCCACCCTCCTTCTGCTCCAGCATCTTACTGCTCTAACTCTTCTGTCCTTGACCCGTCTCAACCACCCTCCACTCCGCCTTCCACCTTGACCACCAGTTCCTGCTCATCTGCCCCCAGCCAAGTTTCTGTGAGGGCCATGTTTGAGCGTAAGAAACTAATGCCTCCGAGTCATCCCCTTGCCCGGCGTCTGACAGCTGGATTGTCTGCACTTTTAGCCCGCCAGCTTTTACCATACCAGCTGGTGGACTCTGAGGCTTTCCACCAATTTGTAGCAATTGGGACACCGCAGTGGAAGGTACCCAGCTGCAATTTTTTTTCACAGAAGGGAATACCACACCTGCACCAGCATGTGCAGAGCCAAGTCACCGCATCTCTGTCATTTAGTGTTGGGGCAAAGGTCCATATGACTACTGACACATGGTCCTCCAAGCATGGTCAGGGCAGGTATGTCACCTACACTGCCCACTGGGTGAACCTGGTGATGGCTGGGAAGCAGGGAATGCGTGGTTCAACAACAGTGGAGTTGGTGTCACCGCCACGGGTTGCATGCGGGTCTGCCACCACCTCTACTCCTCCTTTGCTCTCTAACGCGTCTTCTAAGTCGTCTTCTAAGTCGTCTTCTAACTTGGCTTCTTCCTCGGCTTCTTCCTCCTCTGCTGCTGTGTCCTCCTCCACACCTGTGCACCCCCAGCTCCACATAGGCTATTCGACGTGCCAGGTACGCCGTTGTCATGCTGTCTTGGGCATGACGTGCCTGGAAAGTAGAAACCATACCGGATCTGCACTCCTGTCATCTCTGCACTCACAGGCCGATCGGTGGCTGACCCCACACCAACTGAAAATCGGAAAAGTGGTGTGACAACGGAAGCAATCTGTTGGCAGCACTGAGACTGGGCAATTTAACACATGTGCCCTGCATGGCACATGTTTTAAATTTGATAGTCCAATGGTTTGTCTCGAAGTACCCAGGATTGCAGGACATTCTCAGGCAGTCCAGGAAGGTGTCTGGCCATTTCAGACGTTCCTACACAGCCATGGCACGCCTTGCTGACATTCAGCGGCGGCACAAGTTGCCAGTCAGGCGTTTAATTTGCGACAGCCAGACTCGCTGGAATTCCACGCTAATGATGTTTGAACGTCTGCTGCAACAACAAAGAGCCGTCAATGAATACCTATTTGAACTGGGTGGTAGGACTGGATCTGCAGAGCTGGGGATTTTTTTCCCCGTTACTGGGTGCTTATGCGCGACGCCTGCAGGCTGATGCGCCCTTTTGACGAGGTCACAAATATGGTTAGTCGCACTGAAGGCACCATCAGTGACCTAATACCCTTTGCATTTTTTCTTGAGGGTGCCGTGCGACGAGTGACAGATGACGCTGTAGACCAGCGTGACCAAGAGCATGATTTCTGGGCGGAATCACCAGAACGTTCCCAGGCACCTGCTGCAACGCAGGGAGAGGTGTCAGAAGTGGAGTCAGAGGAGGAAGGTGGCTTTGTGGAGGCAGAAGACCAACAGGAGCAGGCTTCCTGGGGGGCTTGTGGTCACCTTTTGGGGAGCCCTGGTCTTGTACGTGGCTGGGGGGAGGAGACGGTGGTGGATGAAGATGTAGTCCTTGATAACGAGGAAGGGGAGATGGATACCTATGCATCCAACCTTGTGAGAATGGGGTCTTTCATGCTGTCATGCCTGTTGAAGGACCCCCGTATCAAGAGGCTTAAGGAGAAGGACCTGTACTGGGTGGCAACGCTACTAGACCCTCGTTACAAGCATAAAGTGGCAGAAATGTTACCAACGTACCACAAGTCCGAAAGGATGCTGCATTTCCAAACCAGCCTGCAAAACATGTTGTACAATGCTTTTAAGGGTGATGTCACTCCACATTCCAGGGGCAGAGGTGCCGGTAATCCTCCCACGAGCACACCTGCAAGGACAATGCACTTTGGCCACTCTGTAACATCAGACATGCAAAGTTTTTTCAGTCCAAGGCAGCGCCAGGACCCTTCTGGATCCACCCTCAGAGAACGCCTCGACCGGCAGGTAGCGGACTACCTGGCATTAACTGCAGATATTGACACTCTGAGGAGCAATGAACCCCTGGACTACTGGGTGCGCAGGCTTGATCTGTGGCCAGAGCTGTCACAATTTGCCATAAATCTCTTGTCTTGCCCTGCCTCAAGTGTCCTCTCAGAAAGGACCTTTTGTGCAGCAGGAGGGATTGTAACTGAGAAGAGAACTCGCCTAGGTCACAAAAGTGTTGATTACCTGACCTTTATTAAAATGAATGAGGCATGGATCTCGGACGGTTACTGCACGCCGGAAGACTTGTTCTGACTGCCCATGCAGCTGTCCTTCTCTGCACGCCGCTTGACACCACACACAGCTGTCCTTTAGTGTCCTCCTCCACCACCGTACAAACTAGGGTGCAAATCCTACTGGCTTAATTTTAAGCCAAACTTTTTGGACAGGTAAATCCTGAATTTTTCTGTCTTCTGTGCTTGGCACGCTATCTTCATTTTTTTAAAGGGTTTGCCTAGGGCATGGTTATGATACCATCTATCTAAGATGTTTTTTCTGTCTTCTGTGCTTGGCACCCTATCTTAGTTCTTTGAAAGGGTTTGCCTGGGGCATGGTTATGATACCATCTAGCTTTGATGTTTTTTCTGTCTTCTGTGCTTGTCACCCTATCTTAGTTCTTTGAAAGGGTTTGCCTGGGGATTGGTTATGATACCATCTAGCTTTGATGTTTTTTCTGTCTTCTGTGCTTGGCACCCTATCTTAGTTCTTTGAAAGGGTTTGCCTGGGGCATGGTTGTGATACCATTTATCTAACATATTTTTTTTGTCTTCTGTGCTTGGCACGCTATCTTCATTTTTTTAAAAGGTTCTGCCAGGGGAATTGTTGTGAAACTATTTATCTAACATTTTTTTTCTGTCCTCTGTGCTTCAGTGGCTGCGACAAAAAAAAAAAAATTTTTCAGGAAAGTACACATTCCTGATTTTTCAGGGTTCTGCAACAGCGGCAAAATCGTATCCTTTATGGTCACCACAGGTGATCAATAAAGTAGGACAAAACTGGGCCCACACTGCAGAATCAGTGTTTTTTGTTTCACATCACTGTACATTGAATTACCTCTGCCTGACCGTGCACGTGCGCACAAGCACGGAGACTGCTAAACATACCACTACAGAAATATTCCCACCGACAGGACGAACGTCCTGGAGGTGACAAGCAACTAGTAAAAACTATTATTCGCTTACTTGACGGTATCATTAAAGCTTTTTGCGTTTTTCTTCGTTGCAGTAGACGCGGTGTTTTGTCTTTGAGTGTGAACCGGCCGTAACCTTTACACGACTTGATTGGCATGTAGACGCCGGACGTTTTAAAGCAGTTTATTACACAAGTTTAGGAATGTAGTGTGATTTGTGCCCTTTACAGCACAAAAAGCAACGCTGTGTCAACAACTTATTTTTGAGAGACATTTTTGCCCTTGATCCCCCTCCGGCATGCCACTGTCCAGGTCGTGGCACCCTTTAATCAACTTTAAAATCAGTTTTCTGGCCAGAAATGGCTTTTCTAGGTTTTAAAGTTCGCCTTCCAAATGTAGTCTATGGGGTTTCGGCGAAAGTTCGCAAACGGGTTCGCGAACATTTTTTTTGAGGTTCTCTACATCCCTACCCACTGAGGGGAAAATCTCTACTGTCAGTCACATGGCTGTACAACTGTATTGTGGAACATGAAATCTAGCTACTGAGCAGAATTTCTCTACTATTAGTTACATGGTTGGGGAAGTGGATTGTGGGGTAACAAATGCCGTCGTCATTAGATGCTGAGTTTTGTAGCTCCTATTTCTGTGCCAAGACGTGTGAAAATCTCTGCAAGACGTGTGAAAATCTATGCCTAAACCTCCTCTGTGGCAGGAAAGCTTCTGCCTGATGCGGTTAACTGTGCATATGGCAAATATATTTGCTTAGCTCAAGGGCCCAAAATACTGTCCAAATGGGTAAGAGGCAGGGTGGGTATTATTTTTGGTTATGGTTTTTTCCGGACGCAATTGATATTTTTCGATGGCATGGATATTTTCCTCTCATTTCCAAACACCGGGCTTTCCGTAATAAAATATTTTTACAAAATCTCTCTGCTACATTAACGTGCACCTCACCTTTTCAATGATGTTAAACCGCTTCAGGCGTAACCAAAAAGCATGTTTCTGCACGGTTTCGAACCGGGGACCTTTCGCGTGTGAGGCGAACGTGATAACCACTACACTACAGAAACTACTGTGAGCGGGCCGGACGGGGGCCCCCTATCCCAATCACTAGGAAAGATGATGACAGCACTGGGAGCATGAAAAAAGCAACCCCTCTAATGAACAATGCTGTTCAGGTGCATGGTTAGACGACTCATTTGGTAGAGTTAGCGAGACCAGTTTGCCTGCCAGCAGAATTTGCACTTCATTTGCTCTTACTGCCAGACAAGATCTAGGCTTCTATATCTTATTTTATGGAGATTTCTGACTCGTACAGATCAAAAACTCCCAGCAGTACACTGCCCAACTTTTGAATCTCCACTCCATAAATCCGAATACTACACATTTCAAGGACCAACATTCTACCAACAGTAGGTTTACCCCAGGAAACCATCTGTTTTTGGGAAGAGCTCATTCTGACAAATCCAAAATGGGTAAGTACGTCTTTCGACTCCTCACGTTACTTTACGTGAAGAGGGGCAGTATTTTTTTGCCTACATGGGGCTGATTGGTTGGAAGCGCCGCACAGGTGGGGCCCGCATACGGCAACCGCACGCCTTTGTCGCGTAGACATGTTCGGGATACAAGAAGACTTGAAAAGGTTAGCGCCCAACGTGGGGCTCGAACCCACGACCCTGAGATTAAGAGTCTCACGCTCTACCGACTGAGCTAGCCGGGCAACTGACCGCCGCACGCCACAGGGTCAGCATACCCCTCTTTTCAACGCCGTCTAGCTCGACGGCTAGGGCTTGAGCCAAACTTACTTGTTGCCCATTGTTTTCATTACGAAATATCTATGTGTTTTTTTTAATTTTATTTCTGGCACTAAAGAAGAAAAGACAAACCAGTTTCACTTTGGCACTTCCCGTCAGTTCCTGTTCCTGCTGCGAGTGGAGGAGAAGCTGGTAAAACTAATTAGCAGTCCACTGAGAAGCCTTCTGATAGCGAGCTGCCGAAAGTCTGCAGCTTTGTATTGCTACGTGACTTTCTCTGGGTCTACAGCAGTAATCCTCGCATTTAATAGAGGGCTCTCTCCTAGATAGTGATGAGCGAATCTGTCCCGTTTCGCTTCGCCGAAAAATTAGCGAATCTTTCAAAAGATTCGCGAAAGGGCACAAATGTTGCACGGAAAAAAAAATTGTCGCCCGCGACTATTCTTTTAACGCTTGCCTATTCTTTTGACGCCCACGACTATTCTGTTAACACTCTGGACTATTCTTGTGACAATTTTTGGACGCACGACTATTCTTTTGACGCCCGCGACTATTCTTGCGACAATTTTTGGATGCGCGGTGAATTTTTTCATCCGTTTCACGAAACAATCCACCTCTGGCGAAACGCGGAAATTGCCCGCGAATCCACGCCTGCCGAAACATTTCGCCCATCACTACTCCTAGATTTTTGTGTCTATTGATATGGTGTCAACGCATTCGCTTACCTTGTGGGCCCCCAAATGCTGATGTAAGTCCAAAGGGGTGCAGCAAAGTGTGGCTTTTAGGGCCTCTTGCTGCTTTCTAATATTTTGTACAGTCTGCAATGAATGCTATTAGGTTTCATGTGTGTTAGTCAAAATCCCCATCTCCTGAGCCTTCTAGAGCACAAGGCTCTCACAAATGGCACCTCCATACTGAATGCGTGCGGCAATTCTTCAGTCTGCATACTCAATCTTACTAAACACTCTCCAAGAGGATGTTTCTGCCCGGTTTCGAACCGGGGACCTTTCGTGTGTTAGGCGAACGTGATAACTACTACACTACAGAAACTTCCTGCGGATGAGGATGAGGATGCTGCTGCTGCTGCCGCCTGGACTGGAGAGGCAGTGTCAAAAGCAGCTGAGAGACCTAGGAGTATTAGTAGCGAGAAGTGGGTTTTGGCTGAAGTTGATAACAGGTCATTGCTTTATCGAGATAAAGGCAAGCAGAGAGGAGGAGTTTGTTGTGCAATATCATTTCTGATAGCGTTACCCAAATGCTCTTGCTGATTTTGCTTTATTTACCATGAGAAGTTGGTTTGCTGGCAGATATGCAGCATGCACCCAAGGTTACAAAGAGATGATACAAGTTACACAGACTTGCTGTGTATTGCTCTTAATCTGTCTTCTGTATAAAGCTGGAGCACCTCAGAGCTTGCATGCCGAGTAGTTTGGCAAAGACTTTCTTGCGGCCAGCTTAAAGCAAGGCCGAGGAAAGCGAAAGTTCCCTGACTGGGAATCGAACCCAGGCCACGGCGGTGAGAGCGCCGAATCCTAACCACTAGACCACCAGTGAAGCACTTGCTGCTTTCCTTTTCATGTAACTGTGACCAAGCAATTCCAACTTACTATTATTTGTCACATGGTTGTACAACTGCATAATGGAATATGGCGTCGACCCACTGAGGAGAAAATCTCTACTGTCAGTCACATGGCTGTACAACTGTATTGCGGAACATGAAATCTAGCTACTGAGCAGAATTTCTCTGCTATTAGTTACATGGTTGGGGAAGTGGATTGTGGGGTAACAAATGCCGTCGTCATTAGATGCTGAGTTTTGCAGCTCCTATTTCTGTGCCAAGACGTGTGAAAATCTCTGCAAGACGTGTGAAAATCTCTGCCTAAACCTCCTCTGTGGCAGGAAAGCTTCTGCCTGATGCGGTTAACTGTGCATATGGCAAATATATTTGCTTAGCTCAAGGGCCCAAAATACTGTCCAAATGGGTAAGAGGCAGGGTGGGTATTATTTTTGGTTATGGTTTTTTCCGGACGCAATTGATATTTTTCGATGGCATGGATATTTTCCTCTCATTTCCAAACACCGGGCTTTCCGTAATAAAATATTTTTACAAAATCTCTCTGCTACATTAACGTGCACCTCACCTTTTCAATGATGTTAAACCGCTTCAGGCGTAACCAAAAAGCATGTTTCTGCCCGGTTTCGAACCGGGGACCTTTCGCGTGTGAGGCGAACGTGATAACCACTACACTACAGAAACTACTGTGAGTGGGCCGGACGGGGGCCCCCTATCCCAATCACTAGGAAAGAGGATGACAGCACTGGGAGCATGAAAAAAGCAACCCCTCTAATGAACAATGCTGTTCAGGTGCATGGTTAGACGACTCATTTGGTAGAGTTAGCGAGACCAGTTTGCCTGCCAGCAGAATTTGCACTTCATTTGCTCTTACTGCCAGACAAGATCTAGGCTTCTATACCTTATTTTATGGAGATTTCTGACTCGTACAGATCAAAAACTCCCAGCAGTACACTGCCCAACTTTTAAATCTCCACTCCATAAATCCGAATACTACACATTTCAAGGACCAACATTCTACCAACAGTAGGTTTACCCCAGGAAACCATCTGTTTTTGGGAAGAGCTCATTCTGACAAATCCAAAATGGGTAAGTACGTCTTTCGACTCCTCACGTTACTTTACGTGAAGAGGGGCAGTATTTTTTTGCCTACATGGGGGCCGATTGGTTGGACGCCGCACAGGTGGGGCCCGCATACGGCAACCGCACGCCTTTGTCGCGTAGACATGTTCGGGATACAAGAAGACTTGAAAAGGTTAGCGCCCAACGTGGGGCTCGAACCCACGACCCTGAGATTAAGAGTCTCATGCTCTACCGACTGAGCTAGCCGGGCAACTGACCGCTGCATGCCACAGGGTCAGCATACCCCTCTTTTCGACGCCGTCTAGCTCGACGGCTAGGGCTTGAGCCAAACTTACTTGTTGCCCATTGTTTTCATTACGAAATATCTATGTGTTTTTTTTTTATTTTATTTCTGGCACTAAAGAAGAAAAGACAAACCAGTTTCACTTTGGCACTTCCCGTCAGTTCCTGTTCCTGCTGCGAGTGGAGGAGAAGCTGGTAAAACTAATTAGCAGTCCACTGAGAAGCCTTCTGATAGCGAGCTGCCGAAAGTCTGCAGCTTTGTATTGCTACGTGACTTTCTCTGGGTCTACAGCAGTAATCCTCGCATTTAATAGAGGGCTCTCTCCTAGATAGTGATGAGCGAATCTGTCCCGTTTCGCTTCGCCGAAAAATTAGCGAATCTTTCAAAAGATTCGCGAAAGGGCACAAATGTTGCACGGAAAAAAAAATTGTCGCCCACGACTATTCTTTTAACGCTTGCCTATTCTTTTGACGCCCACGACTATTCTGTTAACACTCTGGACTATTCTTGTGACAATTTTTGGACGCACGACTATTCTTTTGACGCCCGCGACTATTCTTGCGACAATTTTTGGATGCGCGGTGAATTTTTTCATCCGTTTCACGAAACAATCCACCTCTGGCGAAACGCAGAAATTGCCCGCGAATCCACGCCTGCCGAAACATTTCGCCCATCACTACTCCTAGATTTTTGTGTCTATTGATATGGTGTCAACGCATTCGCTTACCTTGTGGGCCCCCAAATGCTGATGTAAGTCCAAAGGGGTGCAGCAAAGTGTGGCTTTTAGGGCCTCTTGCTGCTTTCTAATATTTTGTACAGTCTGCAATGAATGCTATTAGGTTTCATGTGTGTTAGTCAAAATCCCCATCTCCTGAGCCTTCTAGAGCACAAGGCTCTCACAAATGGCACCTCCATACTGAATGCGTGCGGCAATTCTTCAGTCTGCATACCCAATCTTACTAAACACTCTCCAAGAGGATGTTTCTGCCCGGTTTCGAACCGGGGACCTTTCGCGTGTTAGGCGAACGTGATAACCACTACACTACAGAAACTTCCTACTGATGAAGATGAGGATGCTGCTGCTGCTGCTGCTGCCGCCTGGACTGGAGAGGCAGTGTCAAAAGCAGCTGAGAGACCTAGGAGTATTAGTAGCGAGAAGTGGGTTTTGGCTGAAGTTGATAACAGGTCATTGCTTTATCGAGATAAAGGCAAGCAGAGAGGAGGAGTTTGTTGTGCAATATCATTTCTGATAGCGTTACCCAAACGCTCTTGCTGATTTTGCTTTATTTACCATGAGAAGTTGGTTTGCTGGCAGATATGCAGCATGCACCCAAGGTTACAAAGAGATGATACAAGTTACACAGACTTGCTGTGTATTGCTCTTAATCTGTCTTCTGTATAAAGCTGGAGCACCTCAGATCTTGCATGCCGAGTAGTTTGGCAAAGACTTTCTTGCGGCCAGCTTAAAGCGAGGCCGAGGAAAGAGAAAGTTCCCTGACCGGGAATCGAACCCGGGCCGCGGCGGTGAGAGCGCCGAATCCTAACCACTAGACCACCAGGGAAGCGCTTGCTGCTTTCCTTTTCATGTAACTGTGACCAAGCAATTCCAACTTACTATTATTTGTCACATGGTTGTACAACTGCATAATGGAATATGGCGTCGACCCACTGAGGAGAAAATCTCTACTGTCAGTCACATGGCTGTACAACTGTATTGCGGAACATGAAATCTAGCTACTGAGCAGAATTTCTCTACTATTAGTTACATGGTTGGGGAAGTGGATTGTGGGGTAACAAATGCCGTCGTCATTAGATGCTGAGTTTTGCAGCTCCTATTTCTGTGCCAAGACGTGTGAAAATCTCTGCAAGACGTGTGAAAATCTCTGCCTAAACCTCCTCTGTGGCAGGAAAGCTTCTGCCTGATGCGGTTAACTGTGCATATGGCAAATATATTTGCTTAGCTCAAGGGCCCAAAATACTGTCCAAATGGGTAAGAGGCAGGGTGGGTATTATTTTTGGTTATGGTTTTTTCCGGACGCAATTGATATTTTTCGATGGCATGGATATTTTCCTCTCATTTCCAAACACCGGGCTTTCCGTAATAAAATATTTTTACAAAATCTCTCTGCTACATTAACGTGCACCTCACCTTTTCAATGATGTTAAACCGCTTCAGGCGTAACCAAAAAGCATGTTTCTGCCCGGTTTCGAACCGGGGACCTTTCGCGTGTGAGGCGAACGTGATAACCACTACACTACAGAAACTACTGTGAGCGGGCCGGACGGGGGCCCCCTATCCCAATCACTAGGAAAGATGATGACAGCACTGGGAGCATGAAAAAAGCAACCCCTCTAATGAACAATGCTGTTCAGGTGCATGGTTAGACGACTCATTTGGTAGAGTTAGCGAGACCAGTTTGCCTGCCAGCAGAATTTGCACTTCCTTTGCTCTTACTGCCAGACAAGATCTAGGCTTCTATATCTTATTTTATGGAGATTTCTGACTCGTACAGATCAAAAACTCCCAGCAGTACACTGCCCAACTTTTAAATCTCCACTCCATAAATCCGAATACTACACATTTCAAGGACCAACATTCTACCAACAGTAGGTTTACCCCAGGAAACCTTCTGTTTTTGGGAAGAGCTCATTCTGACAAATCCAAAATGGGTAAGTACGTCTTTCGACTCCTCACGTTACTTTACGTGAAGAGGGGCAGTATTTTTTTGCCTACATGGGGGCCGATTGGTTGGACGCCGCACAGGTGGGGCCCGCATACGGCAACCGCACGCCTTTGTCGCGTAGACATGTTCGGGATACAAGAAGACTTGAAAAGGTTAGCGCCCAACGTGGGGCTCGAACCCACGACCCTGAGATTAAGAGTCTCATGCTCTACCGACTGAGCTAGCCGGGCAACTGACCGCCGCATGCCACAGGGTCAGCATACCCCTCTTTTCGACGCCGTCTAGCTCGACGGCTAGGGCTTGAGCCAAACTTACTTGTTGCCCATTGTTTTCATTACGAAATATCTATGTGTTTTTTTTTAATTTTATTTCTGGCACTAAAGAAGAAAAGACAAACCAGTTTCACTTTGGCACTTCCCGTCAGTTCCTGTTCCTGCTGCGAGTGGAGGAGAAGCTGGTAAAACTAATTAGCAGTCCACTGAGAAGCCTTCTGATAGCGAGCTGCCGAAAGTCTGCAGCTTTGTATTGCTACGTGACTTTCTCTGGGTCTACAGCAGTAATCCTCGCATTTAATAGAGGGCTCTCTCCTAGATAGTGATGAGCGAATCTGTCCCGTTTCGCTTCGCCGAAAAATTAGCGAATCTTTCAAAAGATTCGCGAAAGGGCAAAAATGTTGCACGGAAAAAAAAATTGTCGCCCGCGACTATTCTTTTAACGCTTGCCTATTCTTTTGACGCCCACGACTATTCTGTTAACACTCTGGACTATTCTTGTGACAATTTTTGGACGCACGACTATTCTTTTGACGCCCGCCACTATTCTTGCGACAATTTTTGGATGCGCGGTGAATTTTTTCATCCGTTTCACGAAACAATCCACCTCTGGCGAAACGCGGAAATTGCCCGCGAATCCACGCCTGCCGAAACATTTCGCCCATCACTACTCCTAGATTTTTGTGTCTATTGATATGGTGTCAACGCATTCGCTTACCTTGTGGGCCCCCAAATGCTGATGTAAGTCCAAAGGGGTGCAGCAAAGTGTGGCTTTTAGGGCCTCTTGCTGCTTTCTAATATTTTGTACAGTCTGCAATGAATGCTATTAGGTTTCATGTGTGTTAGTCAAAATCCCCATCTCCTGAGCCTTCTAGAGCACAAGGCTCTCACAAATGGCACCTCCATACTGAATGCGTGCGGCAATTCTTCAGTCTGCATACTCAATCTTACTAAACACTCTCCAAGAGGATGTTTCTGCCCGGTTTCGAACCGGGGACCTTTCGCGTGTTAGGCGAACGTGATAACCACTACACTACAGAAACTTCCTGCTGATGTGGATGAGGATGCTGCTGCTGCTGCTTCTGCCGCCTGGACTGGAGAGGCAGTGTCAAAAGCAGCTGAGAGACCTAGGAGTATTAGTAGCGAGAAGTGGGTTTTGACTGAAGTTGATAACAGGTCATTGCTTTATCGAGATAAAGGCAAGCAGAGAGGAGGAGTTTGTTGTGCAATATCATTTCTGATAGCGTTACCCAAACGCTCTTGCTGATTTTGCTTTATTTACCATGAGAAGTTGGTTTGCTGGCAGATATGCAGCATGCACCCAAGGTTACAAAGAGATGATACAAGTTACACAGACTTGCTGTGTATTGCTCTTAATCTGTCTTCTGTATAAAGCTGGAGCACCTCAGATCTTGCATGCCGAGTAGTTTGGCAAAGACTTTCTTGCGGCCAGCTTAAAGCGAGGCCGAGGAAAGAGAAAGTTCCCTGACCGGGAATCGAACCCGGGCCGCGGCGGTGAGAGCGCCGAATCCTAACCACTAGACCACCAGGGAAGCACTTGCTGCTTTCCTTTTCATGTAACTGTGACCAAGCAATTCCAACTTACTATTATTTGTCACATGGTTGTACAACTGCATAATGGAATATGGCGTCGACCCACTGAGGAGAAAATCTCTACTGTCAGTCACATGGCTGTACAACTGTATTGCGGAACATGAAATCTAGCTACTGAGCAGAATTTCTCTACTATTAGTTACATGGTTGGGGAAGTGGATTGTGGGGTAACAAATGCCGTCGTCATTAGATGCTGAGTTTTGCAGCTCCTATTTCTGTGCCAAGACGTGTGAAAATCTCTGCAAGACGTGTGAAAATCTCTGCCTAAACCTCCTCTGTGGCAGGAAAGCTTCTGCCTGATGCGGTTAACTGTGCATATGGCAAATATATTTGCTTAGCTCAAGGGCCCAAAATACTGTCCAAATGGGTAAGAGGCAGGGTGGGTATTATTTTTGGTTATGGTTTTTTCCGGACGCAATTGATATTTTTCGATGGCATGGATATTTTCCTCTCATTTCCAAACACCGGGCTTTCCGTAATAAAATATTTTTACAAAATCTCTCTGCTACATTAACGTGCACCTCACCTTTTCAATGATGTTAAACCGCTTCAGGCGTAACCAAAAAGCATGTTTCTGCCCGGTTTCGAACCGGGGACCTTTCGCGTGTGAGGCGAACGTGATAACCACTACACTACAGAAACTACTGTGAGCGGGCCGGACGGGGGCCCCCTATCCCAATCACTAGGAAAGATGATGACAGCACTGGGAGCATGAAAAAAGCAACCCCTCTAATGAACAATGCTGTTCAGGTGCATGGTTAGACGACTCATTTGGTAGAGTTAGCGAGACCAGTTTGCCTGCCAGCAGAATTTGCACTTCCTTTGCTCTTACTGCCAGACAAGATCTAGGCTTCTATATCTTATTTTATGGAGATTTCTGACTCGTACAGATCAAAAACTCCCAGCAGTACACTGCCCAACTTTTAAATCTCCACTCCATAAATCCGAATACTACACATTTCAAGGACCAACATTCTACCAACAGTAGGTTTACCCCAGGAAACCTTCTGTTTTTGGGAAGAGCTCATTCTGACAAATCCAAAATGGGTAAGTACGTCTTTCGACTCCTCACGTTACTTTACGTGAAGAGGGGCAGTATTTTTTTGCCTACATGGGGGCCGATTGGTTGGACGCCGCACAGGTGGGGCCCGCATACGGCAACCGCACGCCTTTGTCGCGTAGACATGTTCGGGATACAAGAAGACTTGAAAAGGTTAGCGCCCAACGTGGGGCTCGAACCCACGACCCTGAGATTAAGAGTCTCATGCTCTACCGACTGAGCTAGCCGGGCAACTGACCGCCGCATGCCACAGGGTCAGCATACCCCTCTTTTCGACGCCGTCTAGCTCGACGGCTAGGGCTTGAGCCAAACTTACTTGTTGCCCATTGTTTTCATTACGAAATATCTATGTGTTTTTTTTTAATTTTATTTCTGGCACTAAAGAAGAAAAGACAAACCAGTTTCACTTTGGCACTTCCCGTCAGTTCCTGTTCCTGCTGCGAGTGGAGGAGAAGCTGGTAAAACTAATTAGCAGTCCACTGAGAAGCCTTCTGATAGCGAGCTGCCGAAAGTCTGCAGCTTTGTATTGCTACGTGACTTTCTCTGGGTCTACAGCAGTAATCCTCGCATTTAATAGAGGGCTCTCTCCTAGATAGTGATGAGCGAATCTGTCCCGTTTCGCTTCGCCGAAAAATTAGCGAATCTTTCAAAAGATTCGCGAAAGGGCAAAAATGTTGCACGGAAAAAAAAATTGTCGCCCGCGACTATTCTTTTAACGCTTGCCTATTCTTTTGACGCCCACGACTATTCTGTTAACACTCTGGACTATTCTTGTGACAATTTTTGGACGCACGACTATTCTTTTGACGCCCGCCACTATTCTTGCGACAATTTTTGGATGCGCGGTGAATTTTTTCATCCGTTTCACGAAACAATCCACCTCTGGCGAAACGCGGAAATTGCCCGCGAATCCACGCCTGCCGAAACATTTCGCCCATCACTACTCCTAGATTTTTGTGTCTATTGATATGGTGTCAACGCATTCGCTTACCTTGTGGGCCCCCAAATGCTGATGTAAGTCCAAAGGGGTGCAGCAAAGTGTGGCTTTTAGGGCCTCTTGCTGCTTTCTAATATTTTGTACAGTCTGCAATGAATGCTATTAGGTTTCATGTGTGTTAGTCAAAATCCCCATCTCCTGAGCCTTCTAGAGCACAAGGCTCTCACAAATGGCACCTCCATACTGAATGCGTGCGGCAATTCTTCAGTCTGCATACTCAATCTTACTAAACACTCTCCAAGAGGATGTTTCTGCCCGGTTTCGAACCGGGGACCTTTCGCGTGTTAGGCGAACGTGATAACCACTACACTACAGAAACTTCCTGCTGATGAGGATGAGGATGCTGCTGCTGCTGCTGCTGCCGCCTGGACTGGAGAGGCAGTGTCAAAAGCAGCTGAGAGACCTAGGAGTATTAGTAGCGAGAAGTGGGTTTTGGCTGAAGTTGATAACAGGTCATTGCTTTATCGAGATAAAGGCAAGCAGAGAGGAGGAGTTTGTTGTGCAATATCATTTCTGATAGCGTTACCCAAACGCTCTTGCTGATTTTGCTTTATTTACCATGAGAAGTTGGTTTGCTGGCAGATATGCAGCATGCACCCAAGGTTACAAAGAGATGATACAAGTTACACAGACTTGCTGTGTATTGCTCTTAATCTGTCTTCTGTATAAAGCTGGAGCACCTCAGATCTTGCATGCCGAGTAGTTTGGCAAAGACTTTCTTGCGGCCAGCTTAAAGCGAGGCCGAGGAAAGAGAAAGTTCCCTGACCGGGAATCGAACCCGGGCCGCGGCGGTGAGAGCGCCGAATCCTAACCACTAGACCACCAGGGAAGCACTTGCTGCTTTCCTTTTCATGTAACTGTGACCAAGCAATTCCAACTTACTATTATTTGTCACATGGTTGTACAACTGCATAATGGAATATGGCGTCGACCCACTGAGGAGAAAATCTCTACTGTCAGTCACATGGCTGTACAACTGTATTGCGGAACATGAAATCTAGCTACTGAGCAGAATTTCTCTACTATTAGTTACATGGTTGGGGAAGTGGATTGTGGGGTAACAAATGCCGTCGTCATTAGATGCTGAGTTTTGCAGCTCCTATTTCTGTGCCAAGACGTGTGAAAATCTCTGCAAGACGTGTGAAAATCTCTGCCTAAACCTCCTCTGTGGCAGGAAAGCTTCTGCCTGATGCGGTTAACTGTGCATATGGCAAATATATTTGCTTAGCTCAAGGGCCCAAAATACTGTCCAAATGGGTAAGAGGCAGGGTGGGTATTATTTTTGGTTATGGTTTTTTCCGGACGCAATTGATATTTTTCGATGGCATGGATATTTTCCTCTCATTTCCAAACACCGGGCTTTCCGTAATAAAATATTTTTACAAAATCTCTCTGCTACATTAACGTGCACCTCACCTTTTCAATGATGTTAAACCGCTTCAGGCGTAACCAAAAAGCATGTTTCTGCCCGGTTTCGAACCGGGGACCTTTCGCGTGTGAGGCGAACGTGATAACCACTACACTACAGAAACTACTGTGAGCGGGCCGGACGGGGGCCCCCTATCCCAATCACTAGGAAAGATGATGACAGCACTGGGAGCATGAAAAAAGCAACCCCTCTAATGAACAATGCTGTTCAGGTGCATGGTTAGACGACTCATTTGGTAGAGTTAGCGAGACCAGTTTGCCTGCCAGCAGAATTTGCACTTCCTTTGCTCTTACTGCCAGACAAGATCTAGGCTTCTATATCTTATTTTATGGAGATTTCTGACTCGTACAGATCAAAAACTCCCAGCAGTACACTGCCCAACTTTTAAATCTCCACTCCATAAATCCGAATACTACACATTTCAAGGACCAACATTCTACCAACAGTAGGTTTACCCCAGGAAACCTTCTGTTTTTGGGAAGAGCTCATTCTGACAAATCCAAAATGGGTAAGTACGTCTTTCGACTCCTCACGTTACTTTACGTGAAGAGGGGCAGTATTTTTTTGCCTACATGGGGGCCGATTGGTTGGACGCCGCACAGGTGGGGCCCGCATACGGCAACCGCACGCCTTTGTCGCGTAGACATGTTCGGGATACAAGAAGACTTGAAAAGGTTAGCGCCCAACGTGGGGCTCGAACCCACGACCCTGAGATTAAGAGTCTCATGCTCTACCGACTGAGCTAGCCGGGCAACTGACCGCCGCATGCCACAGGGTCAGCATACCCCTCTTTTCGACGCCGTCTAGCTCGACGGCTAGGGCTTGAGCCAAACTTACTTGTTGCCCATTGTTTTCATTACGAAATATCTATGTGTTTTTTTTTAATTTTATTTCTGGCACTAAAGAAGAAAAGACAAACCAGTTTCACTTTGGCACTTCCCGTCAGTTCCTGTTCCTGCTGCGAGTGGAGGAGAAGCTGGTAAAACTAATTAGCAGTCCACTGAGAAGCCTTCTGATAGCGAGCTGCCGAAAGTCTGCAGCTTTGTATTGCTACGTGACTTTCTCTGGGTCTACAGCAGTAATCCTCGCATTTAATAGAGGGCTCTCTCCTAGATAGTGATGAGCGAATCTGTCCCGTTTCGCTTCGCCGAAAAATTAGCGAATCTTTCAAAAGATTCGCGAAAGGGCAAAAATGTTGCACGGAAAAAAAAATTGTCGCCCGCGACTATTCTTTTAACGCTTGCCTATTCTTTTGACGCCCACGACTATTCTGTTAACACTCTGGACTATTCTTGTGACAATTTTTGGACGCACGACTATTCTTTTGACGCCCGCCACTATTCTTGCGACAATTTTTGGATGCGCGGTGAATTTTTTCATCCGTTTCACGAAACAATCCACCTCTGGCGAAACGCGGAAATTGCCCGCGAATCCACGCCTGCCGAAACATTTCGCCCATCACTACTCCTAGATTTTTGTGTCTATTGATATGGTGTCAACGCATTCGCTTACCTTGTGGGCCCCCAAATGCTGATGTAAGTCCAAAGGGGTGCAGCAAAGTGTGGCTTTTAGGGCCTCTTGCTGCTTTCTAATATTTTGTACAGTCTGCAATGAATGCTATTAGGTTTCATGTGTGTTAGTCAAAATCCCCATCTCCTGAGCCTTCTAGAGCACAAGGCTCTCACAAATGGCACCTCCATACTGAATGCGTGCGGCAATTCTTCAGTCTGCATACTCAATCTTACTAAACACTCTCCAAGAGGATGTTTCTGCCCGGTTTCGAACCGGGGACCTTTCGCGTGTTAGGCGAACGTGATAACCACTACACTACAGAAACTTCCTGCTGATGAGGATGAGGATGCTGCTGCTGCTGCTGCTTGCCGCCTGGACTGGAGAGGCAGTGTCAAAAGCAGCTGAGAGACCTAGGAGTATTAGTAGCGAGAAGTGGGTTTTGGCTGAAGTTGATAACAGGTCATTGCTTTATCGAGATAAAGGCAAGCAGAGAGGAGGAGTTTGTTGTGCAATATCATTTCTGATAGCGTTACCCAAACGCTCTTGCTGATTTTGCTTTATTTACCATGAGAAGTTGGTTTGCTGGCAGATATGCAGCATGCACCCAAGGTTACAAAGAGATGATACAAGTTACACAGACTTGCTGTGTATTGCTCTTAATCTGTCTTCTGTATAAAGCTGGAGCACCTCAGATCTTGCATGCCGAGTAGTTTGGCAAAGACTTTCTTGCGGCCAGCTTAAAGCGAGGCCGAGGAAAGAGAAAGTTCCCTGACCGGGAATCGAACCCGGGCCGCGGCGGTGAGAGCGCCGAATCCTAACCACTAGACCACCAGGGAAGCACTTGCTGCTTTCCTTTTCATGTAACTGTGACCAAGCAATTCCAACTTACTATTATTTGTCACATGGTTGTACAACTGCATAATGGAATATGGCGTCGACCCACTGAGGAGAAAATCTCTACTGTCAGTCACATGGCTGTACAACTGTATTGCGGAACATGAAATCTAGCTACTGAGCAGAATTTCTCTACTATTAGTTACATGGTTGGGGAAGTGGATTGTGGGGTAACAAATGCCGTCGTCATTAGATGCTGAGTTTTGCAGCTCCTATTTCTGTGCCAAGACGTGTGAAAATCTCTGCAAGACGTGTGAAAATCTCTGCCTAAACCTCCTCTGTGGCAGGAAAGCTTCTGCCTGATGCGGTTAACTGTGCATATGGCAAATATATTTGCTTAGCTCAAGGGCCCAAAATACTGTCCAAATGGGTAAGAGGCAGGGTGGGTATTATTTTTGGTTATGGTTTTTTCCGGACGCAATTGATATTTTTCGATGGCATGGATATTTTCCTCTCATTTCCAAACACCGGGCTTTCCGTAATAAAATATTTTTACAAAATCTCTCTGCTACATTAACGTGCACCTCACCTTTTCAATGATGTTAAACCGCTTCAGGCGTAACCAAAAAGCATGTTTCTGCCCGGTTTCGAACCGGGGACCTTTCGCGTGTGAGGCGAACGTGATAACCACTACACTACAGAAACTACTGTGAGCGGGCCGGACGGGGGCCCCCTATCCCAATCACTAGGAAAGATGATGACAGCACTGGGAGCATGAAAAAAGCAACCCCTCTAATGAACAATGCTGTTCAGGTGCATGGTTAGACGACTCATTTGGTAGAGTTAGCGAGACCAGTTTGCCTGCCAGCAGAATTTGCACTTCCTTTGCTCTTACTGCCAGACAAGATCTAGGCTTCTATATCTTATTTTATGGAGATTTCTGACTCGTACAGATCAAAAACTCCCAGCAGTACACTGCCCAACTTTTAAATCTCCACTCCATAAATCCGAATACTACACATTTCAAGGACCAACATTCTACCAACAGTAGGTTTACCCCAGGAAACCTTCTGTTTTTGGGAAGAGCTCATTCTGACAAATCCAAAATGGGTAAGTACGTCTTTCGACTCCTCACGTTACTTTACGTGAAGAGGGGCAGTATTTTTTTGCCTACATGGGGGCCGATTGGTTGGACGCCGCACAGGTGGGGCCCGCATACGGCAACCGCACGCCTTTGTCGCGTAGACATGTTCGGGATACAAGAAGACTTGAAAAGGTTAGCGCCCAACGTGGGGCTCGAACCCACGACCCTGAGATTAAGAGTCTCATGCTCTACCGACTGAGCTAGCCGGGCAACTGACCGCCGCATGCCACAGGGTCAGCATACCCCTCTTTTCGACGCCGTCTAGCTCGACGGCTAGGGCTTGAGCCAAACTTACTTGTTGCCCATTGTTTTCATTACGAAATATCTATGTGTTTTTTTTTAATTTTATTTCTGGCACTAAAGAAGAAAAGACAAACCAGTTTCACTTTGGCACTTCCCGTCAGTTCCTGTTCCTGCTGCGAGTGGAGGAGAAGCTGGTAAAACTAATTAGCAGTCCACTGAGAAGCCTTCTGATAGCGAGCTGCCGAAAGTCTGCAGCTTTGTATTGCTACGTGACTTTCTCTGGGTCTACAGCAGTAATCCTCGCATTTAATAGAGGGCTCTCTCCTAGATAGTGATGAGCGAATCTGTCCCGTTTCGCTTCGCCGAAAAATTAGCGAATCTTTCAAAAGATTCGCGAAAGGGCAAAAATGTTGCACGGAAAAAAAAATTGTCGCCCGCGACTATTCTTTTAACGCTTGCCTATTCTTTTGACGCCCACGACTATTCTGTTAACACTCTGGACTATTCTTGTGACAATTTTTGGACGCACGACTATTCTTTTGACGCCCGCCACTATTCTTGCGACAATTTTTGGATGCGCGGTGAATTTTTTCATCCGTTTCACGAAACAATCCACCTCTGGCGAAACGCGGAAATTGCCCGCGAATCCACGCCTGCCGAAACATTTCGCCCATCACTACTCCTAGATTTTTGTGTCTATTGATATGGTGTCAACGCATTCGCTTACCTTGTGGGCCCCCAAATGCTGATGTAAGTCCAAAGGGGTGCAGCAAAGTGTGGCTTTTAGGGCCTCTTGCTGCTTTCTAATATTTTGTACAGTCTGCAATGAATGCTATTAGGTTTCATGTGTGTTAGTCAAAATCCCCATCTCCTGAGCCTTCTAGAGCACAAGGCTCTCACAAATGGCACCTCCATACTGAATGCGTGCGGCAATTCTTCAGTCTGCATACTCAATCTTACTAAACACTCTCCAAGAGGATGTTTCTGCCCGGTTTCGAACCGGGGACCTTTCGCGTGTTAGGCGAACGTGATAACCACTACACTACAGAAACTTCCTGCTGATGTGGATGAGGATGCTGCTGCTGCTGCTGCTTCTGCCGCCTGGACTGGAGAGGCAGTGTCAAAAGCAGCTGAGAGACCTAGGAGTATTAGTAGCGAGAAGTGGGTTTTGGCTGAAGTTGATAACAGGTCATTGCTTTATCGAGATAAAGGCAAGCAGAGAGGAGGAGTTTGTTGTGCAATATCATTTCTGATAGCGTTACCCAAACGCTCTTGCTGATTTTGCTTTATTTACCATGAGAAGTTGGTTTGCTGGCAGATATGCAGCATGCACCCAAGGTTACAAAGAGATGATACAAGTTACACAGACTTGCTGTGTATTGCTCTTAATCTGTCTTCTGTATAAAGCTGGAGCACCTCAGATCTTGCATGCCGAGTAGTTTGGCAAAGACTTTCTTGCGGCCAGCTTAAAGCGAGGCCGAGGAAAGAGAAAGTTCCCTGACCGGGAATCGAACCCGGGCCGCGGCGGTGAGAGCGCCGAATCCTAACCACTAGACCACCAGGGAAGCACTTGCTGCTTTCCTTTTCATGTAACTGTGACCAAGCAATTCCAACTTACTATTATTTGTCACATGGTTGTACAACTGCATAATGGAATATGGCGTCGACCCACTGAGGAGAAAATCTCTACTGTCAGTCACATGGCTGTACAACTGTATTGCGGAACATGAAATCTAGCTACTGAGCAGAATTTCTCTACTATTAGTTACATGGTTGGGGAAGTGGATTGTGGGGTAACAAATGCCGTCGTCATTAGATGCTGAGTTTTGCAGCTCCTATTTCTGTGCCAAGACGTGTGAAAATCTCTGCAAGACGTGTGAAAATCTCTGCCTAAACCTCCTCTGTGGCAGGAAAGCTTCTGCCTGATGCGGTTAACTGTGCATATGGCAAATATATTTGCTTAGCTCAAGGGCCCAAAATACTGTCCAAATGGGTAAGAGGCAGGGTGGGTATTATTTTTGGTTATGGTTTTTTCCGGACGCAATTGATATTTTTCGATGGCATGGATATTTTCCTCTCATTTCCAAACACCGGGCTTTCCGTAATAAAATATTTTTACAAAATCTCTCTGCTACATTAACGTGCACCTCACCTTTTCAATGATGTTAAACCGCTTCAGGCGTAACCAAAAAGCATGTTTCTGCCCGGTTTCGAACCGGGGACCTTTCGCGTGTGAGGCGAACGTGATAACCACTACACTACAGAAACTACTGTGAGCGGGCCGGACGGGGGCCCCCTATCCCAATCACTAGGAAAGATGATGACAGCACTGGGAGCATGAAAAAAGCAACCCCTCTAATGAACAATGCTGTTCAGGTGCATGGTTAGACGACTCATTTGGTAGAGTTAGCGAGACCAGTTTGCCTGCCAGCAGAATTTGCACTTCCTTTGCTCTTACTGCCAGACAAGATCTAGGCTTCTATATCTTATTTTATGGAGATTTCTGACTCGTACAGATCAAAAACTCCCAGCAGTACACTGCCCAACTTTTAAATCTCCACTCCATAAATCCGAATACTACACATTTCAAGGACCAACATTCTACCAACAGTAGGTTTACCCCAGGAAACCTTCTGTTTTTGGGAAGAGCTCATTCTGACAAATCCAAAATGGGTAAGTACGTCTTTCGACTCCTCACGTTACTTTACGTGAAGAGGGGCAGTATTTTTTTGCCTACATGGGGGCCGATTGGTTGGACGCCGCACAGGTGGGGCCCGCATACGGCAACCGCACGCCTTTGTCGCGTAGACATGTTCGGGATACAAGAAGACTTGAAAAGGTTAGCGCCCAACGTGGGGCTCGAACCCACGACCCTGAGATTAAGAGTCTCATGCTCTACCGACTGAGCTAGCCGGGCAACTGACCGCCGCATGCCACAGGGTCAGCATACCCCTCTTTTCGACGCCGTCTAGCTCGACGGCTAGGGCTTGAGCCAAACTTACTTGTTGCCCATTGTTTTCATTACGAAATATCTATGTGTTTTTTTTTAATTTTATTTCTGGCACTAAAGAAGAAAAGACAAACCAGTTTCACTTTGGCACTTCCCGTCAGTTCCTGTTCCTGCTGCGAGTGGAGGAGAAGCTGGTAAAACTAATTAGCAGTCCACTGAGAAGCCTTCTGATAGCGAGCTGCCGAAAGTCTGCAGCTTTGTATTGCTACGTGACTTTCTCTGGGTCTACAGCAGTAATCCTCGCATTTAATAGAGGGCTCTCTCCTAGATAGTGATGAGCGAATCTGTCCCGTTTCGCTTCGCCGAAAAATTAGCGAATCTTTCAAAAGATTCGCGAAAGGGCAAAAATGTTGCACGGAAAAAAAAATTGTCGCCCGCGACTATTCTTTTAACGCTTGCCTATTCTTTTGACGCCCACGACTATTCTGTTAACACTCTGGACTATTCTTGTGACAATTTTTGGACGCACCACTATTCTTTTGACGCCCGCCACTATTCTTGCGACAATTTTTGGATGCGCGGTGAATTTTTTCATCCGTTTCACGAAACAATCCACCTCTGGCGAAACGCGGAAATTGCCCGCGAATCCACGCCTGCCGAAACATTTCGCCCATCACTACTCCTAGATTTTTGTGTCTATTGATATGGTGTCAACGCATTCGCTTACCTTGTGGGCCCCCAAATGCTGATGTAAGTCCAAAGGGGTGCAGCAAAGTGTGGCTTTTAGGGCCTCTTGCTGCTTTCTAATATTTTGTACAGTCTGCAATGAATGCTATTAGGTTTCATGTGTGTTAGTCAAAATCCCCATCTCCTGAGCCTTCTAGAGCACAAGGCTCTCACAAATGGCACCTCCATACTGAATGCGTGCGGCAATTCTTCAGTCTGCATACTCAATCTTACTAAACACTCTCCAAGAGGATGTTCCTGCCCGGTTTCGAACCGGGGACCTTTCGCGTGTTAGGCGAACGTGATAACCACTACACTACAGAAACTTCCTGCTGATGAGGATGAGGATGCTGCTGCTGCTGCTGCTGTTGCCGCCTGGACTGGAGAGGCAGTGTCAAAAGCAGCTGAGAGACCTAGGAGTATTAGTAGCGAGAAGTGGGTTTTGGCTGAAGTTGATAACAGGTCATTGCTTTATCGAGATAAAGGCAAGCAGAGAGGAGGAGTTTGTTGTGCAATATCATTTCTGATAGCGTTACCCAAACGCTCTTGCTGATTTTGCTTTATTTACCATGAGAAGTTGGTTTGCTGGCAGATATGCAGCATGCACCCAAGGTTACAAAGAGATGATACAAGTTACACAGACTTGCTGTGTATTGCTCTTAATCTGTCTTCTGTATAAAGCTGGAGCACCTCAGATCTTGCATGCCGAGTAGTTTGGCAAAGACTTTCTTGCGGCCAGCTTAAAGCGAGGCCGAGGAAAGAGAAAGTTCCCTGACCGGGAATCGAACCCGGGCCGCGGCGGTGAGAGCGCCGAATCCTAACCACTAGACCACCAGGGAAGCACTTGCTGCTTTCCTTTTCATGTAACTGTGACCAAGCAATTCCAACTTACTATTATTTGTCACATGGTTGTACAACTGCATAATGGAATATGGCGTCGACCCACTGAGGAGAAAATCTCTACTGTCAGTCACATGGCTGTACAACTGTATTGCGGAACATGAAATCTAGCTACTGAGCAGAATTTCTCTACTATTAGTTACATGGTTGGGGAAGTGGATTGTGGGGTAACAAATGCCGTCGTCATTAGATGCTGAGTTTTGCAGCTCCTATTTCTGTGCCAAGACGTGTGAAAATCTCTGCAAGACGTGTGAAAATCTCTGCCTAAACCTCCTCTGTGGCAGGAAAGCTTCTGCCTGATGCGGTTAACTGTGCATATGGCAAATATATTTGCTTAGCTCAAGGGCCCAAAATACTGTCCAAATGGGTAAGAGGCAGGGTGGGTATTATTTTTGGTTATGGTTTTTTCCGGACGCAATTGATATTTTTCGATGGCATGGATATTTTCCTCTCATTTCCAAACACCGGGCTTTCCGTAATAAAATATTTTTACAAAATCTCTCTGCTACATTAACGTGCACCTCACCTTTTCAATGATGTTAAACCGCTTCAGGCGTAACCAAAAAGCATGTTTCTGCCCGGTTTCGAACCGGGGACCTTTCGCGTGTGAGGCGAACGTGATAACCACTACACTACAGAAACTACTGTGAGCGGGCCGGACGGGGGCCCCCTATCCCAATCACTAGGAAAGATGATGACAGCACTGGGAGCATGAAAAAAGCAACCCCTCTAATGAACAATGCTGTTCAGGTGCATGGTTAGACGACTCATTTGGTAGAGTTAGCGAGACCAGTTTGCCTGCCAGCAGAATTTGCACTTCATTTGCTCTTACTGCCAGACAAGATCTAGGCTTCTATATCTTATTTTATGGAGATTTCTGACTCGTACAGATCAAAAACTCCCAGCAGTACACTGCCCAACTTTTAAATCTCCACTCCATAAATCCGAATACTACACATTTCAAGGACCAACATTCTACCAACAGTAGGTTTACCCCAGGAAACCTTCTGTTTTTGGGAAGAGCTCATTCTGACAAATCCAAAATGGGTAAGTACGTCTTTCGACTCCTCACGTTACTTTACGTGAAGAGGGGCAGTATTTTTTTGCCTACATGGGGGCCGATTGGTTGGACGCCGCACAGGTGGGGCCCGCATACGGCAACCGCACGCCTTTGTCGCGTAGACATGTTCGGGATACAAGAAGACTTGAAAAGGTTAGCGCCCAACGTGGGGCTCGAACCCACGACCCTGAGATTAAGAGTCTCATGCTCTACCGACTGAGCTAGCCGGGCAACTGACCGCCGCATGCCACAGGGTCAGCATACCCCTCTTTTCGACGCCGTCTAGCTCGACGGCTAGGGCTTGAGCCAAACTTACTTGTTGCCCATTGTTTTCATTACGAAATATCTATGTGTTTTTTTTTAATTTTATTTCTGGCACTAAAGAAGAAAAGACAAACCAGTTTCACTTTGGCACTTCCCGTCAGTTCCTGTTCCTGCTGCGAGTGGAGGAGAAGCTGGTAAAACTAATTAGCAGTCCACTGAGAAGCCTTCTGATAGCGAGCTGCCGAAAGTCTGCAGCTTTGTATTGCTACGTGACTTTCTCTGGGTCTACAGCAGTAATCCTCGCATTTAATAGAGGGCTCTCTCCTAGATAGTGATGAGCGAATCTGTCCCGTTTCGCTTCGCCGAAAAATTAGCGAATCTTTCAAAAGATTCGCGAAAGGGCAAAAATGTTGCACGGAAAAAAAAATTGTCGCCCGCGACTATTCTTTTAACGCTTGCCTATTCTTTTGACGCCCACGACTATTCTGTTAACACTCTGGACTATTCTTGTGACAATTTTTGGACGCACGACTATTCTTTTGACGCCCGCCACTATTCTTGCGACAATTTTTGGATGCGCGGTGAATTTTTTCATCCGTTTCACGAAACAATCCACCTCTGGCGAAACGCGGAAATTGCCCGCGAATCCACGCCTGCCGAAACATTTCGCCCATCACTACTCCTAGATTTTTGTGTCTATTGATATGGTGTCAACGCATTCGCTTACCTTGTGGGCCCCCAAATGCTGATGTAAGTCCAAAGGGGTGCAGCAAAGTGTGGCTTTTAGGGCCTCTTGCTGCTTTCTAATATTTTGTACAGTCTGCAATGAATGCTATTAGGTTTCATGTGTGTTAGTCAAAATCCCCATCTCCTGAGCCTTCTAGAGCACAAGGCTCTCACAAATGGCACCTCCATACTGAATGCGTGCGGCAATTCTTCAGTCTGCATACTCAATCTTACTAAACACTCTCCAAGAGGATGTTTCTGCCCGGTTTCGAACCGGGGACCTTTCGCGTGTTAGGCGAACGTGATAACCACTACACTACAGAAACTTCCTGCTGATGAGGATGAGGATGCTGCTGCTGCTGCTGCTGCCGCCTGGACTGGAGAGGCAGTGTCAAAAGCAGCTGAGAGACCTAGGAGTATTAGTAGCGAGAAGTGGGTTTTGGCTGAAGTTGATAACAGGTCATTGCTTTATCGAGATAAAGGCAAGCAGAGAGGAGGAGTTTGTTGTGCAATATCATTTCTGATAGCGTTACCCAAACGCTCTTGCTGATTTTGCTTTATTTACCATGAGAAGTTGGTTTGCTGGCAGATATGCAGCATGCACCCAAGGTTACAAAGAGATGATACAAGTTACACAGACTTGCTGTGTATTGCTCTTAATCTGTCTTCTGTATAAAGCTGGAGCACCTCAGATCTTGCATGCCGAGTAGTTTGGCAAAGACTTTCTTGCGGCCAGCTTAAAGCGAGGCCGAGGAAAGAGAAAGTTCCCTGACCGGGAATCGAACCCGGGCCGCGGCGGTGAGAGCGCCGAATCCTAACCACTAGACCACCAGGGAAGCACTTGCTGCTTTCCTTTTCATGTAACTGTGACCAAGCAATTCCAACTTACTATTATTTGTCACATGGTTGTACAACTGCATAATGGAA
This sequence comes from Xenopus tropicalis, assembly GCF_000004195.4. Classification (NCBI taxonomy): domain Eukaryota; kingdom Metazoa; phylum Chordata; class Amphibia; order Anura; family Pipidae; genus Xenopus; species Xenopus tropicalis. The sequence goes on along the minus strand of NC_030679.2, from coordinate 135,551,634 downwards.
TATGGCGTCGACCCACTGAGGAGAAAATCTCTACTGTCAGTCACATGGCTGTACAACTGTATTGCGGAACATGAAATCTAGCTACTGAGCAGAATTTCTCTACTATTAGTTACATGGTTGGGGAAGTGGATTGTGGGGTAACAAATGCCGTCGTCATTAGATGCTGAGTTTTGCAGCTCCTATTTCTGTGCCAAGACGTGTGAAAATCTCTGCAAGACGTGTGAAAATCTCTGCCTAAACCTCCTCTGTGGCAGGAAAGCTTCTGCCTGATGCGGTTAACTGTGCATATGGCAAATATATTTGCTTAGCTCAAGGGCCCAAAATACTGTCCAAATGGGTAAGAGGCAGGGTGGGTATTATTTTTGGTTATGGTTTTTTCCGGACGCAATTGATATTTTTCGATGGCATGGATATTTTCCTCTCATTTCCAAACACCGGGCTTTCCGTAATAAAATATTTTTACAAAATCTCTCTGCTACATTAACGTGCACCTCACCTTTTCAATGATGTTAAACCGCTTCAGGCGTAACCAAAAAGCATGTTTCTGCCCGGTTTCGAACCGGGGACCTTTCGCGTGTGAGGCGAACGTGATAACCACTACACTACAGAAACTACTGTGAGCGGGCCGGACGGGGGCCCCCTATCCCAATCACTAGGAAAGATGATGACAGCACTGGGAGCATGAAAAAAGCAACCCCTCTAATGAACAATGCTGTTCAGGTGCATGGTTAGACGACTCATTTGGTAGAGTTAGCGAGACCAGTTTGCCTGCCAGCAGAATTTGCACTTCATTTGCTCTTACTGCCAGACAAGATCTAGGCTTCTATATCTTATTTTATGGAGATTTCTGACTCGTACAGATCAAAAACTCCCAGCAGTACACTGCCCAACTTTTAAATCTCCACTCCATAAATCCGAATACTACACATTTCAAGGACCAACATTCTACCAACAGTAGGTTTACCCCAGGAAACCATCTGTTTTTGGGAAGAGCTCATTCTGACAAATCCAAAATGGGTAAGTACGTCTTTCGACTCCTCACGTTACTTTACGTGAAGAGGGGCAGTATTTTTTTGCCTACATGGGGGCCGATTGGTTGGACGCCGCACAGGTGGGGCCCGCATACGGCAACCGCACGCCTTTGTCGCGTAGACATGTTCGGGATACAAGAAGACTTGAAAAGGTTAGCGCCCAACGTGGGGCTCGAACCCACGACCCTGAGATTAAGAGTCTCATGCTCTACCGACTGAGCTAGCCGGGCAACTGACCGCCGCATGCCACAGGGTCAGCATACCCCTCTTTTCGACGCCGTCTAGCTCGACGGCTAGGGCTTGAGCCAAACTTACTTGTTGCCCATTGTTTTCATTACGAAATATCTATGTGTTTTTTTTTAATTTTATTTCTGGCACTAAAGAAGAAAAGACAAACCAGTTTCACTTTGGCACTTCCCGTCAGTTCCTGTTCCTGCTGCGAGTGGAGGAGAAGCTGGTAAAACTAATTAGCAGTCCACTGAGAAGCCTTCTGATAGCGAGCTGCCGAAAGTCTGCAGCTTTGTATTGCTACGTGACTTTCTCTGGGTCTACAGCAGTAATCCTCGCATTTAATAGAGGGCTCTCTCCTAGATAGTGATGAGCGAATCTGTCCCGTTTCGCTTCGCCGAAAAATTAGCGAATCTTTCAAAAGATTCGCGAAAGGGCAAAAATGTTGCACGGAAAAAAAAATTGTCGCCCGCGACTATTCTTTTAACGCTTGCCTATTCTTTTGACGCCCACGACTATTCTGTTAACACTCTGGACTATTCTTGTGACAATTTTTGGACGCACGACTATTCTTTTGACGCCCGCGACTATTCTTGCGACAATTTTTGGATGCGCGGTGAATTTTTTCATCCGTTTCACGAAACAATCCACCTCTGGCGAAACGCGGAAATTGCCCGCGAATCCACGCCTGCCGAAACATTTCGCCCATCACTACTCCTAGATTTTTGTGTCTATTGATATGGTGTCAACGCATTCGCTTACCTTGTGGGCCCCCAAATGCTGATGTAAGTCCAAAGGGGTGCAGCAAAGTGTGGCTTTTAGGGCCTCTTGCTGCTTTCTAATATTTTGTACAGTCTGCAATGAATGCTATTAGGTTTCATGTGTGTTAGTCAAAATCCCCATCTCCTGAGCCTTCTAGAGCACAAGGCTCTCACAAATGGCACCTCCATACTGAATGCGTGCGGCAATTCTTCAGTCTGCATACTCAATCTTACTAAACACTCTCCAAGAGGATGTTTCTGCCCGGTTTCGAACCGGGGACCTTTCGCGTGTTAGGCGAACGTGATAACCACTACACTACAGAAACTTCCTGCTGATGAGGATGGATGCTGCTGCTGCTGCTGCTGCTGCCGCCTGGACTGGAGAGGCAGTGTCAAAAGCAGCTGAGAGACCTAGGAGTATTAGTAGCGAGAAGTGGGTTTTGGCTGAAGTTGATAACAGGTCATTGCTTTATCGAGATAAAGGCAAGCAGAGAGGAGGAGTTTGTTGTGCAATATCATTTCTGATAGCGTTACCCAAACGCTCTTGCTGATTTTGCTTTATTTACCATGAGAAGTTGGTTTGCTGGCAGATATGCAGCATGCACCCAAGGTTACAAAGAGATGATACAAGTTACACAGACTTGCTGTGTATTGCTCTTAATCTGTCTTCTGTATAAAGCTGGAGCACCTCAGATCTTGCATGCCGAGTAGTTTGGCAAAGACTTTCTTGCGGCCAGCTTAAAGCGAGGCCGAGGAAAGAGAAAGTTCCCTGACCGGGAATCGAACCCGGGCCGCGGCGGTGAGAGCGCCGAATCCTAACCACTAGACCACCAGGGAAGCACTTGCTGCTTTCCTTTTCATGTAACTGTGACCAAGCAATTCCAACTTACTATTATTTGTCACATGGTTGTACAACTGCATAATGGAATATGGCGTCGACCCACTGAGGAGAAAATCTCTACTGTCAGTCACATGGCTGTACAACTGTATTGCGGAACATGAAATCTAGCTACTGAGCAGAATTTCTCTACTATTAGTTACATGGTTGGGGAAGTGGATTGTGGGGTAACAAATGCCGTCGTCATTAGATGCTGAGTTTTGCAGCTCCTATTTCTGTGCCAAGACGTGTGAAAATCTCTGCAAGACGTGTGAAAATCTCTGCCTAAACCTCCTCTGTGGCAGGAAAGCTTCTGCCTGATGCGGTTAACTGTGCATATGGCAAATATATTTGCTTAGCTCAAGGGCCCAAAATACTGTCCAAATGGGTAAGAGGCAGGGTGGGTATTATTTTTGGTTATGGTTTTTTCCGGACGCAATTGATATTTTTCGATGGCATGGATATTTTCCTCTCATTTCCAAACACCGGGCTTTCCGTAATAAAATATTTTTACAAAATCTCTCTGCTACATTAACGTGCACCTCACCTTTTCAATGATGTTAAACCGCTTCAGGCGTAACCAAAAAGCATGTTTCTGCCCGGTTTCGAACCGGGGACCTTTCGCGTGTGAGGCGAACGTGATAACCACTACACTACAGAAACTACTGTGAGCGGGCCGGACGGGGGCCCCCTATCCCAATCACTAGGAAAGATGATGACAGCACTGGGAGCATGAAAAAAGCAACCCCTCTAATGAACAATGCTGTTCAGGTGCATGGTTAGACGACTCATTTGGTAGAGTTAGCGAGACCAGTTTGCCTGCCAGCAGAATTTGCACTTCATTTGCTCTTACTGCCAGACAAGATCTAGGCTTCTATATCTTATTTTATGGAGATTTCTGACTCGTACAGATCAAAAACTCCCAGCAGTACACTGCCCAACTTTTAAATCTCCACTCCATAAATCCGAATACTACACATTTCAAGGACCAACATTCTACCAACAGTAGGTTTACCCCAGGAAACCATCTGTTTTTGGGAAGAGCTCATTCTGACAAATCCAAAATGGGTAAGTACGTCTTTCGACTCCTCACGTTACTTTACGTGAAGAGGGGCAGTATTTTTTTGCCTACATGGGGGCCGATTGGTTGGACGCCGCACAGGTGGGGCCCGCATACGGCAACCGCACGCCTTTGTCGCGTAGACATGTTCGGGATACAAGAAGACTTGAAAAGGTTAGCGCCCAACGTGGGGCTCGAACCCACGACCCTGAGATTAAGAGTCTCATGCTCTACCGACTGAGCTAGCCGGGCAACTGACCGCCGCATGCCACAGGGTCAGCATACCCCTCTTTTCGACGCCGTCTAGCTCGACGGCTAGGGCTTGAGCCAAACTTACTTGTTGCCCATTGTTTTCATTACGAAATATCTATGTGTTTTTTTTTTAATTTTATTTCTGGCACTAAAGAAGAAAAGACAAACCAGTTTCACTTTGGCACTTCCCGTCAGTTCCTGTTCCTGCTGCGAGTGGAGGAGAAGCTGGTAAAACTAATTAGCAGTCCACTGAGAAGCCTTCTGATAGCGAGCTGCCGAAAGTCTGCAGCTTTGTATTGCTACGTGACTTTCTCTGGGTCTACAGCAGTAATCCTCGCATTTAATAGAGGGCTCTCTCCTAGATAGTGATGAGCGAATCTGTCCCGTTTCGCTTCGCCGAAAAATTAGCGAATCTTTCAAAAGATTCGCGAAAGGGCAAAAATGTTGCACGGAAAAAAAAATTGTCGCCCGCGACTATTCTTTTAACGCTTGCCTATTCTTTTGACGCCCACGACTATTCTGTTAACACTCTGGACTATTCTTGTGACAATTTTTGGACGCACGACTATTCTTTTGACGCCCGCGACTATTCTTGCGACAATTTTTGGATGCGCGGTGAATTTTTTCATCCGTTTCACGAAACAATCCACCTCTGGCGAAACGCGGAAATTGCCCGCGAATCCACGCCTGCCGAAACATTTCGCCCATCACTACTCCTAGATTTTTGTGTCTATTGATATGGTGTCAACGCATTCGCTTACCTTGTGGGCCCCCAAATGCTGATGTAAGTCCAAAGGGGTGCAGCAAAGTGTGGCTTTTAGGGCCTCTTGCTGCTTTCTAATATTTTGTACAGTCTGCAATGAATGCTATTAGGTTTCATGTGTGTTAGTCAAAATCCCCATCTCCTGAGCCTTCTAGAGCACAAGGCTCTCACAAATGGCACCTCCATACTGAATGCGTGCGGCAATTCTTCAGTCTGCATACTCAATCTTACTAAACACTCTCCAAGAGGATGTTTCTGCCCGGTTTCGAACCGGGGACCTTTCGCGTGTTAGGCGAACGTGATAACCACTACACTACAGAAACTTCCTGCTGATGAGGATGAGGATGCTGCTGCTGCTGCTGCTGCCGCCTGGACTGGAGAGGCAGTGTCAAAAGCAGCTGAGAGACCTAGGAGTATTAGTAGCGAGAAGTGGGTTTTGGCTGAAGTTGATAACAGGTCATTGCTTTATCGAGATAAAGGCAAGCAGAGAGGAGGAGTTTGTTGTGCAATATCATTTCTGATAGCGTTACCCAAACGCTCTTGCTGATTTTGCTTTATTTACCATGAGAAGTTGGTTTGCTGGCAGATATGCAGCATGCACCCAAGGTTACAAAGAGATGATACAAGTTACACAGACTTGCTGTGTATTGCTCTTAATCTGTCTTCTGTATAAAGCTGGAGCACCTCAGATCTTGCATGCCGAGTAGTTTGGCAAAGACTTTCTTGCGGCCAGCTTAAAGCGAGGCCGAGGAAAGAGAAAGTTCCCTGACCGGGAATCGAACCCGGGCCGCGGCGGTGAGAGCGCCGAATCCTAACCACTAGACCACCAGGGAAGCACTTGCTGCTTTCCTTTTCATGTAACTGTGACCAAGCAATTCCAACTTACTATTATTTGTCACATGGTTGTACAACTGCATAATGGAATATGGCGTCGACCCACTGAGGAGAAAATCTCTACTGTCAGTCACATGGCTGTACAACTGTATTGCGGAACATGAAATCTAGCTACTGAGCAGAATTTCTCTACTATTAGTTACATGGTTGGGGAAGTGGATTGTGGGGTAACAAATGCCGTCGTCATTAGATGCTGAGTTTTGCAGCTCCTATTTCTGTGCCAAGACGTGTGAAAATCTCTGCAAGACGTGTGAAAATCTCTGCCTAAACCTCCTCTGTGGCAGGAAAGCTTCTGCCTGATGCGGTTAACTGTGCATATGGCAAATATATTTGCTTAGCTCAAGGGCCCAAAATACTGTCCAAATGGGTAAGAGGCAGGGTGGGTATTATTTTTGGTTATGGTTTTTTCCGGACGCAATTGATATTTTTCGATGGCATGGATATTTTCCTCTCATTTCCAAACACCGGGCTTTCCGTAATAAAATATTTTTACAAAATCTCTCTGCTACATTAACGTGCACCTCACCTTTTCAATGATGTTAAACCGCTTCAGGCGTAACCAAAAAGCATGTTTCTGCCCGGTTTCGAACCGGGGACCTTTCGCGTGTGAGGCGAACGTGATAACCACTACACTACAGAAACTACTGTGAGCGGGCCGGACGGGGGCCCCCTATCCCAATCACTAGGAAAGATGATGACAGCACTGGGAGCATGAAAAAAGCAACCCCTCTAATGAACAATGCTGTTCAGGTGCATGGTTAGACGACTCATTTGGTAGAGTTAGCGAGACCAGTTTGCCTGCCAGCAGAATTTGCACTTCATTTGCTCTTACTGCCAGACAAGATCTAGGCTTCTATATCTTATTTTATGGAGATTTCTGACTCGTACAGATCAAAAACTCCCAGCAGTACACTGCCCAACTTTTAAATCTCCACTCCATAAATCCGAATACTACACATTTCAAGGACCAACATTCTACCAACAGTAGGTTTACCCCAGGAAACCATCTGTTTTTGGGAAGAGCTCATTCTGACAAATCCAAAATGGGTAAGTACGTCTTTCGACTCCTCACGTTACTTTACGTGAAGAGGGGCAGTATTTTTTTGCCTACATGGGGGCCGATTGGTTGGACGCCGCACAGGTGGGGCCCGCATACGGCAACCGCACGCCTTTGTCGCGTAGACATGTTCGGGATACAAGAAGACTTGAAAAGGTTAGCGCCCAACGTGGGGCTCGAACCCACGACCCTGAGATTAAGAGTCTCATGCTCTACCGACTGAGCTAGCCGGGCAACTGACCGCCGCATGCCACAGGGTCAGCATACCCCTCTTTTCGACGCCGTCTAGCTCGACGGCTAGGGCTTGAGCCAAACTTACTTGTTGCCCATTGTTTTCATTACGAAATATCTATGTGTTTTTTTTTAATTTTATTTCTGGCACTAAAGAAGAAAAGACAAACCAGTTTCACTTTGGCACTTCCCGTCAGTTCCTGTTCCTGCTGCGAGTGGAGGAGAAGCTGGTAAAACTAATTAGCAGTCCACTGAGAAGCCTTCTGATAGCGAGCTGCCGAAAGTCTGCAGCTTTGTATTGCTACGTGACTTTCTCTGGGTCTACAGCAGTAATCCTCGCATTTAATAGAGGGCTCTCTCCTAGATAGTGATGAGCGAATCTGTCCCGTTTCGCTTCGCCGAAAAATTAGCGAATCTTTCAAAAGATTCGCGAAAGGGCAAAAATGTTGCACGGAAAAAAAAATTGTCGCCCGCGACTATTCTTTTAACGCTTGCCTATTCTTTTGACGCCCACGACTATTCTGTTAACACTCTGGACTATTCTTGTGACAATTTTTGGACGCACGACTATTCTTTTGACGCCCGCGACTATTCTTGCGACAATTTTTGGATGCGCGGTGAATTTTTTCATCCGTTTCACGAAACAATCCACCTCTGGCGAAACGCGGAAATTGCCCGCGAATCCACGCCTGCCGAAACATTTCGCCCATCACTACTCCTAGATTTTTGTGTCTATTGATATGGTGTCAACGCATTCGCTTACCTTGTGGGCCCCCAAATGCTGATGTAAGTCCAAAGGGGTGCAGCAAAGTGTGGCTTTTAGGGCCTCTTGCTGCTTTCTAATATTTTGTACAGTCTGCAATGAATGCTATTAGGTTTCATGTGTGTTAGTCAAAATCCCCATCTCCTGAGCCTTCTAGAGCACAAGGCTCTCACAAATGGCACCTCCATACTGAATGCGTGCGGCAATTCTTCAGTCTGCATACTCAATCTTACTAAACACTCTCCAAGAGGATGTTTCTGCCCGGTTTCGAACCGGGGACCTTTCGCGTGTTAGGCGAACGTGATAACCACTACACTACAGAAACTTCCTGCTGATGAGGATGAGGATGCTGCTGCTGCTGCTGCTGCCGCCTGGACTGGAGAGGCAGTGTCAAAAGCAGCTGAGAGACCTAGGAGTATTAGTAGCGAGAAGTGGGTTTTGGCTGAAGTTGATAACAGGTCATTGCTTTATCGAGATAAAGGCAAGCAGAGAGGAGGAGTTTGTTGTGCAATATCATTTCTGATAGCGTTACCCAAACGCTCTTGCTGATTTTGCTTTATTTACCATGAGAAGTTGGTTTGCTGGCAGATATGCAGCATGCACCCAAGGTTACAAAGAGATGATACAAGTTACACAGACTTGCTGTGTATTGCTCTTAATCTGTCTTCTGTATAAAGCTGGAGCACCTCAGATCTTGCATGCCGAGTAGTTTGGCAAAGACTTTCTTGCGGCCAGCTTAAAGCGAGGCCGAGGAAAGAGAAAGTTCCCTGACCGGGAATCGAACCCGGGCCGCGGCGGTGAGAGCGCCGAATCCTAACCACTAGACCACCAGGGAAGCACTTGCTGCTTTCCTTTTCATGTAACTGTGACCAAGCAATTCCAACTTACTATTATTTGTCACATGGTTGTACAACTGCATAATGGAATATGGCGTCGACCCACTGAGGAGAAAATCTCTACTGTCAGTCACATGGCTGTACAACTGTATTGCGGAACATGAAATCTAGCTACTGAGCAGAATTTCTCTACTATTAGTTACATGGTTGGGGAAGTGGATTGTGGGGTAACAAATGCCGTCGTCATTAGATGCTGAGTTTTGCAGCTCCTATTTCTGTGCCAAGACGTGTGAAAATCTCTGCAAGACGTGTGAAAATCTCTGCCTAAACCTCCTCTGTGGCAGGAAAGCTTCTGCCTGATGCGGTTAACTGTGCATATGGCAAATATATTTGCTTAGCTCAAGGGCCCAAAATACTGTCCAAATGGGTAAGAGGCAGGGTGGGTATTATTTTTGGTTATGGTTTTTTCCGGACGCAATTGATATTTTTCGATGGCATGGATATTTTCCTCTCATTTCCAAACACCGGGCTTTCCGTAATAAAATATTTTTACAAAATCTCTCTGCTACATTAACGTGCACCTCACCTTTTCAATGATGTTAAACCGCTTCAGGCGTAACCAAAAAGCATGTTTCTGCCCGGTTTCGAACCGGGGACCTTTCGCGTGTGAGGCGAACGTGATAACCACTACACTACAGAAACTACTGTGAGCGGGCTGGACGGGGGCCCCCTATCCCAATCACTAGGAAAGATGATGACAGCACTGGGAGCATGAAAAAAGCAACCCCTCTAATGAACAATGCTGTTCAGGTGCATGGTTAGACGACTCATTTGGTAGAGTTAGCGAGACCAGTTTGCCTGCCAGCAGAATTTGCACTTCATTTGCTCTTACTGCCAGACAAGATCTAGGCTTCTATACCTTATTTTATGGAGATTTCTGACTCGTACAGATCAAAAACTCCCAGCAGTACACTGCCCAACTTTTAAATCTCCACTCCATAAATCCGAATACTACACATTTCAAGGACCAACATTCTACCAACAGTAGGTTTACCCCAGGAAACCATCTGTTTTTGGGAAGAGCTCATTCTGACAAATCCAAAATGGGTAAGTACGTCTTTCGACTCCTCACGTTACTTTACGTGAAGAGGGGCAGTATTTTTTTGCCTACATGGGGGCCGATTGGTTGGACGCCGCACAGGTGGGGCCCGCATACGGCAACCGCACGCCTTTGTCGCGTAGACATGTTCGGGATACAAGAAGACTTGAAAAGGTTAGCGCCCAACGTGGGGCTCGAACCCACGACCCTGAGATTAAGAGTCTCATGCTCTACCGACTGAGCTAGCCGGGCAACTGACCGCCGCATGCCACAGGGTCAGCATACCCCTCTTTTCGACGCCGTCTAGCTCGACGGCTAGGGCTTGAGCCAAACTTACTTGTTGCCCATTGTTTTCATTACGAAATATCTATGTGTTTTTTTTAATTTTATTTCTGGCACTAAAGAAGAAAAGACAAACCAGTTTCACTTTGGCACTTCCCGTCAGTTCCTGTTCCTGCTGCGAGTGGAGGAGAAGCTGGTAAAACTAATTAGCAGTCCACTGAGAAGCCTTCTGATAGCGAGCTGCCGAAAGTCTGCAGCTTTGTATTGCTACGTGACTTTCTCTGGGTCTACAGCAGTAATCCTCGCATTTAATAGAGGGCTCTCTCCTAGATAGTGATGAGCGAATCTGTCCCGTTTCGCTTCGCCGAAAAATTAGCGAATCTTTCAAAAGATTCGCGAAAGGGCAAAAATGTTGCACGGAAAAAAAAATTGTCGCCCGCGACTATTCTTTTAACGTTTGCCTATTCTTTTGACGCCCACGACTATTCTGTTAACACTCTGGACTATTCTTGTGACAATTTTTGGACGCACGACTATTCTTTTGACGCCCGCGACTATTCTTGCGACAATTTTTGGATGCGCGGTGAATTTTTTCATCCGTTTCACGAAACAATCCACCTCTGGCGAAACGCGGAAATTGCCCGCGAATCCACGCCTGCCGAAACATTTCGCCCATCACTACTCCTAGATTTTTGTGTCTATTGATATGGTGTCAACGCATTCGCTTACCTTGTGGGCCCCCAAATGCTGATGTAAGTCCAAAGGGGTGCAGCAAAGTGTGGCTCTTGCTGCTTTCTAATATTTTGTACAGTCTGCAATGAATGCTATTAGGTTTCATGTGTGTTAGTCAAAATCCCCATCTCCTGAGCCTTCTAGAGCACAAGGCTCTCACAAATGGCACCTCCATACTGAATGCGTGCGGCAATTCTTCAGTCTGCATACTCAATCTTACTAAACACTCTCCAAGAGGATGTTTCTGCCCGGTTTCGAACCGGGGACCTTTCGCGTGTTAGGCGAACGTGATAACCGCTACACTACAGAAACTTCCTGCTGATGAGGATGAGGATGCTGCTGCTGCTGCTGCTGCCGCCTGGACTGGAGAGGCAGTGTCAAAAGCAGCTGAGAGACCTAGGAGTATTAGTAGCGAGAAGTGGGTTTTGGCTGAAGTTGATAACAGGTCATTGCTTTATCGAGATAAAGGCAAGCAGAGAGGAGGAGTTTGTTGTGCAATATCATTTCTGATAGCGTTACCCAAACGCTCTTGCTGATTTTGCTTTATTTACCATGAGAAGTTGGTTTGCTGGCAGATATGCAGCATGCACCCAAGGTTACAAAGAGATGATACAAGTTACACAGACTTGCTGTGTATTGCTCTTAATCTGTCTTCTGTATAAAGCTGGAGCACCTCAGATCTTGCATGCCGAGTAGTTTGGCAAAGACTTTCTTGCGGCCAGCTTAAAGCGAGGCCGAGGAAAGAGAAAGTTCCCTGACCGGGAATCGAACCTGGGCCGCGGCGGTGAGAGCGCCGAATCCTAACCACTAGACCACCAGGGAAGCACTTGCTGCTTTCCTTTTCATGTAACTGTGACCAAGCAATTCCAACTTACTATTATTTGTCACATGGTTGTACAACTGCATAATGGAATATGGCGTCGACCCACTGAGGAGAAAATCTCTACTGTCAGTCACATGGCTGTACAACTGTATTGCGGAACATGAAATCTAGCTACTGAGCAGAATTTCTCTACTATTAGTTACATGGTTGGGGAAGTGGATTGTGGGGTAACAAATGCCGTTGTCATTAGATGCTGAGTTTTGCAGCTCCTATTTCTGTGCCAAGACGTGTGAAAATCTCTGCAAGACGTGTGAAAATCTCTGCCTAAACCTCCTCTGTGGCAGGAAAGCTTCTGCCTGATGCGGTTAACTGTGCATATGGCAAATATATTTGCTTAGCTCAAGGGCCCAAAATACTGTCCAAATGGGTAAGAGGCAGGGTGGGTATTATTTTTGGTTATGGTTTTTTCCGGACGCAATTGATATTTTTCGATGGCATGGATATTTTCCTCTCATTTCCAAACACCGGGCTTTCCGTAATAAAATATTTTTACAAAATCTCTCTGCTACATTAACGTGCACCTCACCTTTTCAATGATGTTAAACCGCTTCAGGCGTAACCAAAAAGCATGTTTCTGCCCGGTTTCGAACCGGGGACCTTTCGCGTGTGAGGCGAACGTGATAACCACTACACTACAGAAACTACTGTGAGCGGGCTGGACGGGGGCCCCCTATCCCAATCACTAGGAAAGATGATGACAGCACTGGGAGCATGAAAAAAGCAACCCCTCTAATGAACAATGCTGTTCAGGTGCATGGTTAGACGACTCATTTGGTAGAGTTAGCGAGACCAGTTTGCCTGCCAGCAGAATTTGCACTTCATTTGCTCTTACTGCCAGACAAGATCTAGGCTTCTATACCTTATTTTATGGAGATTTCTGACTCGTACAGATCAAAAACTCCCAGCAGTACACTGCCCAACTTTTAAATCTCCACTCCATAAATCCGAATACTACACATTTCAAGGACCAACATTCTACCAACAGTAGGTTTACCCCAGGAAACCATCTGTTTTTGGGAAGAGCTCATTCTGACAAATCCAAAATGGGTAAGTACGTCTTTCGACTCCTCACGTTACTTTACGTGAAGAGGGGCAGTATTTTTTTGCCTACATGGGGGCCGATTGGTTGGACGCCGCACAGGTGGGGCCCGCATACGGCAACCGCACGCCTTTGTCGCGTAGACATGTTCGGGATACAAGAAGACTTGAAAAGGTTAGCGCCCAACGTGGGGCTCGAACCCACGACCCTGAGATTAAGAGTCTCATGCTCTACCGACTGAGCTAGCCGGGCAACTGACCGCCGCATGCCACAGGGTCAGCATACCCCTCTTTTCGACGCCGTCTAGCTCGACGGCTAGGGCTTGAGCCAAACTTACTTGTTGCCCATTGTTTTCATTACGAAATATCTATGTGTTTTTTTTAATTTTATTTCTGGCACTAAAGAAGAAAAGACAAACCAGTTTCACTTTGGCACTTCCCGTCAGTTCCTGTTCCTGCTGCGAGTGGAGGAGAAGCTGGTAAAACTAATTAGCAGTCCACTGAGAAGCCTTCTGATAGCGAGCTGCCGAAAGTCTGCAGCTTTGTATTGCTACGTGACTTTCTCTGGGTCTACAGCAGTAATCCTCGCATTTAATAGAGGGCTCTCTCCTAGATAGTGATGAGCGAATCTGTCCCGTTTCGCTTCGCCGAAAAATTAGGGAATCTTTCAAAAGATTCGCGAAAGGGCAAAATGTTGCACGGAAAAAAAAATTGTCGCCCGCAACTATTCTTTTAACGTTTGCCTATTCTTTTGACGCCCACGACTATTCTGTTAACACTCTGGACTATTCTTGTGACAATTTTTGGACGCACGACTATTCTTTTGACGCCCGCGACTATTCTTGCGACAATTTTTGGATGCGCGGTGAATTTTTTCATCCGTTTCACGAAACAATCCACCTCTGGCGAAACGCGGAAATTGCCCGCGAATCCACGCCTGCCGAAACATTTCGCCCATCACTACTCCTAGATTTTTGTGTCTATTGATATGGTGTCAACGCATTCGCTTACCTTGTGGGCCCCCAAATGCTGATGTAAGTCCAAAGGGGTGCAGCAAAGTGTGGCTCTTGCTGCTTTCTAATATTTTGTACAGTCTGCAATGAATGCTATTAGGTTTCATGTGTGTTAGTCAAAATCCCCATCTCCTGAGCCTTCTAGAGCACAAGGCTCTCACAAATGGCACCTCCATACTGAATGCGTGCGGCAATTCTTCAGTCTGCATACTCAATCTTACTAAACACTCTCCAAGAGGATGTTTCTGCCCGGTTCCTTGAATTAAGAGTCTCATGCTCTACCGACTGAGCTAGCCGGGCAACTGACCGCCGCATGCCACAGGGTCAGCATACCCCTCTTTTCGACGCCGTCTAGCTCGACGGCTAGGGCTTGAGCCAAACTTACTTGTTGCCCATTGTTTTCATTACGAAATATCTATGTGTTTTTTTTTAATTTTATTTCTGGCACTAAAGAAGAAAAGACAAACCAGTTTCACTTTGGCACTTCCCGTCAGTTCCTGTTCCTGCTGCGAGTGGAGGAGAAGCTGGTAAAACTAATTAGCAGTCCACTGAGAAGCCTTCTGATAGCGAGCTGCCGAAAGTCTGCAGCTTTGTATTGCTACGTGACTTTCTCTGGGTCTACAGCAGTAATCCTCGCATTTAATAGAGGGCTCTCTCCTAGATAGTGATGAGCGAATCTGTCCCGTTTCGCTTCGCCGAAAAATTAGCGAATCTTTCAAAAGATTCGCGAAAGGGCAAAAATGTTGCACGGAAAAAAAAATTGTCGCCCGCAACTATTCTTTTAACGTTTGCCTATTCTTTTGACGCCAACGACTATTCTGTTAACACTCTGGACTATTCTTGTGACAATTTTTGGACGCACGACTATTCTTTTGACGCCCGCGACTATTCTTGCGACAATTTTTGGATGCGCGGTGAATTTTTTCATCCGTTTCACGAAACAATCCACCTCTGGCGAAACGCGGAAATTGCCCGCGAATCCACGCCTGCCGAAACATTTCGCCCATCACTACTCCTAGATTTTTGTGTCTATTGATATGGTGTCAACGCATTCGCTTACCTTGTGGGCCCCCAAATGCTGATGTAAGTCCAAAGGGGTGCAGCAAAGTGTGGCTCTTGCTGCTTTCTAATATTTTGTACAGTCTGCAATGAATGCTATTAGGTTTCATGTGTGTTAGTCAAAATCCCCATCTCCTGAGCCTTCTAGAGCACAAGGCTCTCACAAATGGCACCTCCATACTGAATGCGTGCGGCAATTCTTCAGTCTGCATACTCAATCTTACTAAACACTCTCCAAGAGGATGTTTCTGCCCGGTTTCGAACCGGGGACCTTTCGCGTGTTAGGCGAACGTGATAACCGCTACACTACAGAAACTTCCTGCTGATGAGGATGAGGATGCTGCTGCTGCTGCTGCCGCCTGGACTGGAGAGGCAGTGTCAAAAGCAGCTGAGAGACCTAGGAGTATTAGTAGCGAGAAGTGGGTTTTGGCTGAAGTTGATAACAGGTCATTGCTTTATCGAGATAAAGGCAAGCAGAGAGGAGGAGTTTGTTGTGCAATATCATTTCTGATAGCGTTACCCAAACGCTCTTGCTGATTTTGCTTTATTTACCATGAGAAGTTGGTTTGCTGGCAGATATGCAGCATGCACCCAAGGTTACAAAGAGATGATACAAGTTACACAGACTTGCTGTGTATTGCTCTTAATCTGTCTTCTGTATAAAGCTGGAGCACCTCAGATCTTGCATGCCGAGTAGTTTGGCAAAGACTTTCTTGCGGCCAGCTTAAAGCGAGGCCGAGGAAAGAGAAAGTTCCCTGACCGGGAATCGAACCCGGGCCGCGGCGGTGAGAGCGCCGAATCCTAACCACTAGACCACCAGGGAAGCACTTGCTGCTTTCCTTTTCATGTAACTGTGACCAAGCAATTCCAACTTACTATTATTTGTCACATGGTTGTACAACTGCATAATGGAATATGGCGTCGACCCACTGAGGAGAAAATCTCTACTGTCAGTCACATGGCTGTACAACTGTATTGCGGAACATGAAATCTAGCTACTGAGCAGAATTTCTCTACTATTAGTTACATGGTTGGGGAAGTGGATTGTGGGGTAACAAATGCCGTCGTCATTAGATGCTGAGTTTTGCAGCTCCTATTTCTGTGCCAAGACGTGTGAAAATCTCTGCAAGACGTGTGAAAATCTCTGCCTAAACCTCCTCTGTGGCAGGAAAGCTTCTGCCTGATGCGGTTAACTGTGCATATGGCAAATATATTTGCTTAGCTCAAGGGCCCAAAATACTGTCCAAATGGGTAAGAGGCAGGGTGGGTATTATTTTTGGTTATGGTTTTTTCCGGACGCAATTGATATTTTTCGATGGCATGGATATTTTCCTCTCATTTCCAAACACCGGGCTTTCCGTAATAAAATATTTTTACAAAATCTCTCTGCTACATTAACGTGCACCTCACCTTTTCAATGATGTTAAACCGCTTCAGGCGTAACCAAAAAGCATGTTTCTGCCCGGTTTCGAACCGGGGACCTTTCGCGTGTGAGGCGAACGTGATAACCACTACACTACAGAAACTACTGTGAGCGGGCCGGACGGGGGCCCCCTATCCCAATCACTAGGAAAGATGATGACAGCACTGGGAGCATGAAAAAAGCAACCCCTCTAATGAACAATGCTGTTCAGGTGCATGGTTAGACGACTCATTTGGTAGAGTTAGCGAGACCAGTTTGCCTGCCAGCAGAATTTGCACTTCATTTGCTCTTACTGCCAGACAAGATCTAGGCTTCTATACCTTATTTTATGGAGATTTCTGACTCGTACAGATCAAAAACTCCCAGCAGTACACTGCCCAACTTTTAAATCTCCACTCCATAAATCCGAATACTACACATTTCAAGGACCAACATTCTACCAACAGTAGGTTTACCCCAGGAAACCATCTGTTTTTGGGAAGAGCTCATTCTGACAAATCCAAAATGGGTAAGTACGTCTTTCGACTCCTCACGTTACTTTACGTGAAGAGGGGCAGTATTTTTTTGCCTACATGGGGGCCGATTGGTTGGACGCCGCACAGGTGGGGCCCGCATACGGCAACCGCACGCCTTTGTCGCGTAGACATGTTCGGGATACAAGAAGACTTGAAAAGGTTAGCGCCCAACGTGGGGCTCGAACCCACGACCCTGAGATTAAGAGTCTCATGCTCTACCGACTGAGCTAGCCGGGCAACTGACCGCCGCATGCCACAGGGTCAGCATACCCCTCTTTTCGACGCCGTCTAGCTCGACGGCTAGGGCTTGAGCCAAACTTACTTGTTGCCCATTGTTTTCATTACGAAATATCTATGTGTTTTTTTTAATTTTATTTCTGGCACTAAAGAAGAAAAGACAAACCAGTTTCACTTTGGCACTTCCCGTCAGTTCCTGTTCCTGCTGCGAGTGGAGGAGAAGCTGGTAAAACTAATTAGCAGTCCACTGAGAAGCCTTCTGATAGCGAGCTGCCGAAAGTCTGCAGCTTTGTATTGCTACGTGACTTTCTCTGGGTCTACAGCAGTAATCCTCGCATTTAATAGAGGGCTCTCTCCTAGATAGTGATGAGCGAATCTGTCCCGTTTCGCTTCGCCGAAAAATTAGCGAATCTTTCAAAAGATTCGCGAAAGGGCAAAAATGTTGCACGGAAAAAAAAATTGTCGCCCGCGACTATTCTTTTAACGTTTGCCTATTCTTTTGACGCCCACGACTATTCTGTTAACACTCTGGACTATTCTTGTGACAATTTTTGGACGCACGACTATTCTTTTGACGCCCGCGACTATTCTTGCGACAATTTTTGGATGCGCGGTGAATTTTTTCATCCGTTTCACGAAACAATCCACCTCTGGCGAAACGCGGAAATTGCCCGCGAATCCACGCCTGCCGAAACATTTCGCCCATCACTACTCCTAGATTTTTGTGTCTATTGATATGGTGTCAACGCATTCGCTTACCTTGTGGGCCCCCAAATGCTGATGTAAGTCCAAAGGGGTGCAGCAAAGTGTGGCTTTTAGGGCCTCTTGCTGCTTTCTAATATTTTGTACAGTCTGCAATGAATGCTATTAGGTTTCATGTGTGTTAGTCAAAATCCCCATCTCCTGAGCCTTCTAGAGCACAAGGCTCTCACAAATGGCACCTCCATACTGAATGCGTGCGGCAATTCTTCAGTCTGCATACTCAATCTTACTAAACACTCTCCAAGAGGATGTTTCTGCCCGGTTTCGAACCGGGGACCTTTCGCGTGTTAGGCGAACGTGATAACCACTACACTACAGAAACTTCCTGCTGATGAGGATGAGGATGCTGCTGCTGCTGCTGCCGCCTGGACTGGAGAGGCAGTGTCAAAAGCAGCTGAGAGACCTAGGAGTATTAGTAGCGAGAAGTGGGTTTTGGCTGAAGTTGATAACAGGTCATTGCTTTATCGAGATAAAGGCAAGCAGAGAGGAGGAGTTTGTTGTGCAATATCATTTCTGATAGCGTTACCCAAACGCTCTTGCTGATTTTGCTTTATTTACCATGAGAAGTTGGTTTGCTGGCAGATATGCAGCATGCACCCAAGGTTACAAAGAGATGATACAAGTTACACAGACTTGCTGTGTATTGCTCTTAATCTGTCTTCTGTATAAAGCTGGAGCACCTCAGATCTTGCATGCCGAGTAGTTTGGCAAAGACTTTCTTGCGGCCAGCTTAAAGCGAGGGCCGAGGAAAGAGAAAGTTCCCTGACCGGGAATCGAACCCGGGCCGCTGCGGTGAGAGCGCCGAATCCTAACCACTAGACCACCAGGGAAGCACTTGCTGCTTTCCTTTTCATGTAACTGTGACCAAGCAATTCCAACTTACTATTATTTGTCACATGGTTGTACAACTGCATAATGGAATATGGCGTCGACCCACTGAGGAGAAAATCTCTACTGTCAGTCACATGGCTGTACAACTGTATTGCGGAACATGAAATCTAGCTACTGAGCAGAATTTCTCTACTATTAGTTACATGGTTGGGGAAGTGGATTGTGGGGTAACAAATGCCGTCGTCATTAGATGCTGAGTTTTGCAGCTCCTATTTCTGTGCCAAGACGTGTGAAAATCTCTGCAAGACGTGTGAAAATCTCTGCCTAAACCTCCTCTGTGGCAGGAAAGCTTCTGCCTGATGCGGTTAACTGTGCATATGGCAAATATATTTGCTTAGCTCAAGGGCCCAAAATACTGTCCAAATGGGTAAGAGGCAGGGTGGGTATTATTTTTGGTTATGGTTTTTTCCGGACGCAATTGATATTTTTCGATGGCATGGATATTTTCCTCTCATTTCCAAACACCGGGCTTTCCGTAATAAAATATTTTTACAAAATCTCTCTGCTACATTAACGTGCACCTCACCTTTTCAATGATGTTAAACCGCTTCAGGCGTAACCAAAAAGCATGTTTCTGCCCGGTTTCGAACCGGGGACCTTTCGCGTGTGAGGCGAACGTGATAACCACTACACTACAGAAACTACTGTGAGGGAGGACGGCCCCTATCCCAATCACTAGGAAAGATGATGACAGCACTGGGAGCATGAAAAAAGCAACCCCTCTAATGAACAATGCTGTTCAGGTGCATGGTTAGACGACTCATTTGGTAGCGTTAGCGAGACCAGTTTGCCTGCCAGCAGAATTTGCACTTCATTTGCTCTTACTGCCAGACAAGATCTAGGCTTCTATACCTTATTTATGGAGATTTCTGACTCGTACAGATCAAAAACTCCCAGCAGTACACTGCCCAACTTTTAAATCTCCACTCCATAAATCCGAATACTACACATTTCAAGGACCAACATTCTACCAACAGTAGGTTTACCCCAGGAAACCATCTGTTTTTGGGAAGAGCTCATTCTGACAAATCCAAAATGGGTAAGTACGTCTTTCAACCCTATGTAACTATGTAACTAACTATGTAACTATGTAACTATGCCGAGTAGTTTGGCAAAGACTTTCTTGCGGCCAGCTTAAAGCGAGGCCGAGGAAAGAGAAATTTCCCTAACCGGGAATCGAACCCGGGCCGCGGCGGTGAGAGCGCCGAATCCTAACCACTAGACCACCAGGGAAGCACTTGCTGTTTTCCTTTTCATGTAACTGTGACCAAGCAATTCCAACTTACTATTATTTGTCACATGGTTGTACAACTGCATAATGGAATATGGCGTCGACCCACTGAGGAGAAAATCTCTACTGTCAGTCACATGGCTGTACAACTGTATTGCGGAACATGAAATCTAGCTACTGAGCAGAATTTCTCTACTATGTAGTTACATGGTTGGGGAAGTGGATTGTGGGGTAACAAATGCCGTCGTCATTAGATGCTGAGTTTTGCAGCTCCTATTTCTGTGCCAAGACGTGTGAAAATCTCTGCAAGACGTGTGGAAATCTCTGCCTAAACCTCCTCTGTGGCAGGAAAGCTTCTGCCTGATGCGGTTAACTGTGCATATGGCAAATATATTTGCTTAGCTCAAGGGCCCAAAATACTGTCCAAATGGGTAAGAGGCAGGGTGGGTATTATTTTGGTTATGGTTTTTTCCGGACGCAATTGATATTTTTCGATGGCATGGATATTTTCCTCTCATTTCCAAACACCGGGCTTTCCGTAATAAAATATTTTTACAAAATCTCTCTGCTACATTAACGTGCACCTCACCTTTTCAATGATGTTAAACCGCTTCAGGCGTAACCAAAAAGCATGTTTCTGCCCGGTTTCGAACCGGGGACCTTTCGCGTGTGAGGCGAACGTGATAACCACTACACTACAGAAACTACTGTGAGCGGGCCGGACGGGGGGCCCCCTATCCCAATCACTAGGAAAGATGATGACAGCACTGGGAGCATGAAAAAAGCAACCCCTCTAATGAACAATGCTGTTCAGGTGCATGGTTAGACGACTCATTTGGTAGAGTTAGCGAGACCAGTTTGCCTGCCAGCAGAATTTGCACTTCATTTGCTCTTACTGCCAGACAAGATCTAGGCTTCTATACCTTATTTTATGGAGATTTCTGACTCGTACAGATCAAAAACTCCCAGCAGTACACTGCCCAACTTTTAAATCTCCACTCCATAAATCCGAATACTACACATTTCAAGGACCAACATTCTACCAACAGTAGGTTTACCCCAGGAAACCATCTGTTTTTGGGAAGAGCTCATTCTGACAAATCCAAAATGGGTAAGTACGTCTTTCGACTCCTCACGTTACTTTACGTGAAGAGGGGCAGTATTTTTTGCCTACATGGGGGCCGATTGGTTGGACGCCGCACAGGTGGGGCCCGCATACGGCAACCGCACGCCTTTGTCGCGTAGACATGTTCGGGATACAAGAAGACTTGAAAAGGTTAGCGCCCAACGTGGGGCTCGAACCCACGACCCTGAGATTAAGAGTCTCATGCTCTACCGACTGAGCTAGCCGGGCAACTGACCGCCGCATGCCACAGGGTCAGCATACCCCTCTTTTCGACGCCGTCTAGCTCGACGGCTAGGGCTTGAGCCAAACTTACTTGTTGCCCATTGTTTTCATTACGAAATATCTATGTGTTTTTTTTAATTTTATTTCTGGCACTAAAGAAGAAAAGACAAACCAGTTTCACTTTGGCACTTCCCGTCAGTTCCTGTTCCTGCTGCGAGTGGAGGAGAAGCTGGTAAAACTAATTAGCAGTCCACTGAGAAGCCTTCTGATAGCGAGCTGCCGAAAGTCTGCAGCTTTGTATTGCTACGTGACTTTCTCTGGGTCTACAGCAGTAATCCTCGCATTTAATAGAGGGCTCTCTCCTAGATAGTGATGAGCGAATCTGTCCCGTTTCGCTTCGCCGAAAAATTAGCGAATCTTTCAAAAGATTCGCGAAAGGGCAAAAATGTTGCACGGAAAAAAAAATTGTCGCCCAGCGACTATTCTTTTAACGCTTGCCTATTCTTTTGACGCCCACGACTATTTCTGTTAACACTCTGGACTATTCTTGTGACAATTTTTGGACGCACGACTATTCTTTTGACGCCCGCGACTATTCTTGCGACAATTTTTTGGATGCGCGGTGAATTTTTTCATCCGTTTCACGAAACAATCCACCTCTGGCGAAACGCGGAAATTGCCCGCGAATCCACGCCTGCCGAAACATTTCGCCCATCACTACTCCTAGATTTTTGTGTCTATTGATATGGTGTCAACGCATTCGCTTACCTTGTGGGCCCCCAAATGCTGATGTAAGTCCAAAGGGGTGCAGCAAAGTGGTTTAGGGCCTCTTGCTGCTTTCTAATATTTTGTACAGTCTGCAATGAATGCTATTAGGTTTCATGTGTGTTAGTCAAAATCCCCATCTCCTGAGCCTTCTAGAGCACAAGGCTCTCACAAATGGCACCTCCATACTGAATGCGTGCGGCAATTCTTCAGTCTGCATACTCAATCTTACTAAACACTCTCCAAGAGGATGTTTCTGCCCGGTTTCGAACCGGGGACCTTTCGCGTGTTAGGCGAACGTGATAACCGCTACACTACAGAAACTTCCTGCTGATGAGGATGAGGATGCTGCTGCTGCTGCTGCCGCCTGGACTGGAGAGGCAGTGTCAAAAGCAGCTGAGAGACCTAGGAGTATTAGTAGCGAGAAGTGGGTTTTGGCTGAAGTTGATAACAGGTCATTGCTTTATCGAGATAAAGGCAAGCAGAGAGGAGGAGTTTGTTGTGCAATATCATTTCTGATAGCGTTACCCAAACGCTCTTGCTGATTTTGCTTTATTTACCATGAGAAGTTGGTTTGCTGGCAGATATGCAGCATGCACCCAAGGTTACAAAGAGATGATACAAGTTACACAGACTTGCTGTGTATTGCTCTTAATCTGTCTTCTGTATAAAGCTGGAGCACCTCAGATCTTGCATGCCGAGTAGTTTGGCAAAGACTTTCTTGCGGCCAGCTTAAAGCGAAGCCTCTAAAACTTAGGGTGGAGCAAAAAAGAGAACAAGAGCCCCATGTCGAGCTCTTCCGAAAACCCCCGTTTTCCTTCAGTCTGTTGCCCTACTCGAAGCCTTTTTAAGCAACTGGTGGTTTAACTTGCTTGGAAAAGCAGCATGTGGCAAACTGGAAAAAGTGTCCTTGGAGCCAGAGTTGAAGCAGCGACCTAGGGACTGCTCTGTTAAACCTACAGTCCCCCGCTGCACCCGCAGTGCTGGGGCTTGCGATAGACGGGCCAACCAAAGGTTGGACTGCAGGCCCACGCCTTAGCAGGGCGCTTGCCGCCGGTTGCAGCTGTGCCGAAATAGCTCAGTTGGGAGAGCGTTAGACTGAAGATCTAAAGGTCCCTGGTTCGATCCCGGGTTTCGGCAGGTGGAGCCGCGGATTTTGAGAGCGTTTTAACTAGGCGCGATGAAGGCCAATCAGCAGCAAGCAAAGGCGTAATTAAGCCACATAATTGTTAAGGTGCTATATGGAAGACTGGCCCCCTGCTCTTGCTAAGTAGGTCGCCGTCAGAGAAAATACCTCCTCCGTTGCCCTTGGGAAGACCTGAGAACATTTGACATCCGCAAAGGCCAAACTGTACTCGTCACGAGCAACACAGACGCCGCCGTAGCTTGAAAAAACTGCCCAAGTTGAGGTTTGTCGGAGGTCCTGTGTGCTGGCGCTGCGCCGTGAGGGGGATTAGCTCAAATGGTAGAGCGCTCGCTTAGCATGCGAGAGCTAGCGGGATCGATGCCCGCATCCTCCAGGAGGTGGCTCTTTTCAGAGCGGGTGGGCGGGGCCGCAACGCGCTTCTGTCTAGTGTTTTTAAAAAGAGAGAGGAGTGGAAACGTCCCTCAGACCTCTTGTCCTGTACAGCGTGGAGCAACGTTCATTTCTTACCCGAGTAAATGGGAGTTGACAGAACCCTCTGAAAAGTGTCATTCCATTACTGCACCGGCTGCTGCTTGCACAACCGAGGGCAAGCACCCAAAGAAGAGTGGTAAGAAGCTGTTGTGCAGCCCAAAAGGCCGTGCAGTACTGGAATCGCGCTTTCTTCTCTACAGTGAGCTACGACACAGACCACCGAGGGCTGGAAACTGCAAATCCTTTATGGACGGTGTCAAATTGCCAAGGGTTAAAGTGGTTCTCAAGCAAAGGCCAAGGCAATTCCTATTTGGGTCATCCTCCAAATAGAGGCAAAGCTGTTTCCTTGAGAATTCCCGCCATGCGGGCAGAAGAGCGTTTCCCGAGTGAGTAAACGCACACCACGGTGCGCCGGGCTCCCAGGGTCCCATATGGTCTAGCGGTTAGGATTCCTGGTTTTCACCCAGGCGGCCCGGGTTCGACTCCCGGTATGGGAAGCGCCGCTTTTGCTATTCCAACTGCTTGGCGAGCCCATTGATTGGTCCAGTGCCTAAAGATTTCTGCTATGCTCAGGTGTGCAACTTTGGCCTTTGTTGCGATTAAAGGCCACAGGTGGGTATGGAGAACGAACGTGAAAGAGCCCAGATCAGAGCTGCGACCTGAGCGCCCTTATTGCATTTCAGAGCGTCTTCCGTTTGAGACATCCGCTGTCACAGAACCTGCGCCTGCCAGAGCGCCTATGGCGTTGGTGGTATAGTGGTGAGCATAGCTGCCTTCCAAGCAGTTGACCCGGGTTCGATTCCCGGCCAACGCACAGCGTCCTCTATTGCGGCACGGACGAGCGCTTTTTAAAAAGGTTGCCGCCATAGTGACCCGCGGATGTCGCCACTTTGCAGCCATGCCTGCCCATGCAGGGTACAGGGCAAAAGCGCTTCCAATCTGTCCTTTGCAACCTTCAGAGAGGAGATTTGCAGTGGGAACGTGTCTGCATTACAGCCTGTGCAGTCTTCTCACTGTGTGCATCATGCGAAAATTCTTCATTTTTCTAAGTTGTACGCAGGATTGGCTTGAATGAAAACAAAACAAAAAGTAAGAAAGCAGCACCGGAACGGGCAGCGCGAGCTCTAAGAAAGCATCCTTCGAGCCAGAATTGAACCAGCGACCTAAGGATTGCTGCATCACACCTACAGTCCTCCGCTCTACCAGCTGAGCTATCGAAGGCCGGAAAGGTGCCACCGACAGGAGGGGGTGACAGTTCTCTTGAGAAACCCAACAGAAGCCGAAGCCTTCCAAAAGTCTGCCCCGTGTGAGGATCGAACTCACGACCTTCAGATTATGAGACTGACGCGCTACCTACTGTGCTAACGAGGCTGCAAGCGGCGCGCGTCTGGTGTCCACCCTGGTGTGCTCTACTGCATACACCCTTACAAAAAATTGCAGTGACTTATGTCATAAACAGACTGAGGCATAGCCAATGTGCATTTTGCAAGTCTTTCAAAAGGACAAATATTTTGACCTCTAAAACTTAGGGTGGAGCAAAAAAGAGAACAAGAGCCCCATGTCGAGCTCTTCCGAAAACCCCCGTTTTCCTTCAGTCTGTTGCCCTACTCGAAGCCTTTTTAAGCAACTGGTGGTTTAACTTGCTTGGAAAAGCAGCATGTGGCAAACTGGAAAAAGTGTCCTTGGAGCCAGAGTTGAAGCAGCGACCTAGGGACTGCTCTGTTAAACCTACAGTCCCCCGCTGCACCCGCAGTGCTGGGGCTTGCGATAGACGGGCCAAGCAAAGGTTGGACTGCAGGCCCACGCCTTAGCAGGGCGCTTGCCGCCGGCTGCAGCTGTGCCGAAATAGCTCAGTTGGGAGAGCGTTAGACTGAAGATCTAAAGGTCCCTGGTTCGATCCCGGGTTTCGGCAGGTGGAGCCGCGGATTTTGAGAGCGTTTTTAACTAGGCGCGATGAAGGCCAATCAGCAGCAAGCAAAGGCGTAATTAAGCCACATAATTGTTAAGGTGCTATATGGAAGACTGGCCCCCTGCTCTTGCTAAGTAGGTCGCCGTCAGAGAAAATACCTCCTCCGTTGCCCTTGGGAAGACCTGAGCACATTTGACATCCGCAAAGGCCAAACTGTACTCGTAACGAGCAACACAGACGCCGCCGTAGCTTGAAAAAACTGCCCAAGTTGAGGTTTGTCGGAGGTCCTGTGTGCTGGCGCTGCGCCGTGAGGGGGATTAGCTCAAATGGTAGAGCGCTCGCTTAGCATGCGAGAGGTAGCGGGATCGATGCCCGCATCCTCCAGGAGGTGGCTCTTTTCAGAGCGGGTGGGCGGGGCCGCAACGCGCTTCTGTCTAGTGTTTTTAAAAAGAGAGAG
Organism: Xenopus tropicalis; assembly: GCF_000004195.4. Classification (NCBI taxonomy): domain Eukaryota; kingdom Metazoa; phylum Chordata; class Amphibia; order Anura; family Pipidae; genus Xenopus; species Xenopus tropicalis. The sequence goes on along the minus strand of NC_030679.2, from coordinate 135,525,619 downwards.
GAGTGGAAACGTCCCTCAGACCTCTTGTCCTGTACAGCGTGGAGCAACGTTCATTTCTTACCCGAGTAAATGGGAGTTGACAGAACCCTCTGAAAAGCATCATTCCATTACTGCACCGGCTGCTGCTTGCACAACCGAGGGCAAGCACCCAAAGAAGAGTGGTAAGAAGCTGTTGTGCAGCCCAAAAGGCCGTGCAGTACTGGAATCGCGCTTTCTTCTCTACAGTGAGCTACGACACAGACCACCGAGGGCTGGAAACTGCAAATCCTTTATGGACGGTGTCAAATTGCCAAGGGTTAAAGTGGTTCTCAAGCAAAGGCCAAGGCAATTCCTATTTGGGTCATCCTCCAAACTAGAGGCAAAGCTGTTTCCTTGAGAATTCCCGCCATGCGGGCAGAAGAGCGTTTCCCGAGTGAGTAAACGCACACCACGGTGCGCCGGGCTCCCAGGGTCCCATATGGTCTAGCGGTTAGGATTCCTGGTTTTCACCCAGGCGGCCCGGGTTCGACTCCCGGTATGGGAAGCGCCGCTTTTGCTATTCCAACTGCTTGGCGAGCCCATTGATTGGTCCAGTGCCTAAAGATTTCTGCTATGCTCAGGTGTGCAACTTTGGCCTTTGTTGCGATTAAAGGCCACAGGTGGGTATGGAGAACGAACGTGAAAGAGCCCAGATCAGAGCTGCGACCTGAGCGCCCTTAAGGTGGCCATACACGGACCGATTTTTTACTTACAAACGACCGATTCCCGAAAGATCCGATGCTATCGTTAAGTTATCGTATAGTTGGTGGTGTACGAACGATCGTCGTCCCACTAAACGAGCCGACATTATCGTCCCCAAAATCAATCGGCCAGGTTTAAAAATTTTGGTCGTTTAACGATAAAATCTGCCAGTTGGTGTGAGTGTCAGACATTTGTCTTTCAACGATTGTTCTCTGCGCATGTCACGATTGCCAGCAGCGGAAGTCAACGAAACGAAGATAAACGTCACAACACGAACGTCCAAGAACGTTCGTTCTTTGCAGAACCTAATCGCTCGTATACGAAAACTTTATGATTTTTTTTTATATTGAAATAAAACATAAATAAAAATAAAACAGCATTGTATTCCAAAACATGCTGCCAACACTGGTAGAGTATGGTGTGACACAGATAGAGCCTACAGCAGACAATGGTGTGGCTACAGGCTGCTTTATGTGGATGCTGCAATGTAGGGGGATCACAGGGACTTTAGGTGTGAATATTGCAGGGGCTCCAGCCAAAACCTGTTGTGTGGACAATACAGGCACCATTAATCTCATAATCTCTTTACTGAAACTGAATATAATAGTGAATATGAAACACTTATAATATCTTTAATACAATACTTTGTAATGTAGGGGGATCACAGGGTCTTTAGGTGTGAATATTGCAGGGGCTCCAGCCAAAACCTGTTGTGTGGACAATACAGGCACCATTAATCTCATAATCTCTTCACTGAAACTGAATATAATAGTGAATATGAAACACTTATAATCTCTTTACTACAATACTTTACTGATGGTATTTGTAATATGGTAATTAAAGTAGACAGGCTGTATAGACAATACAGGTGAGGGGTAAAACACCTGTGAGGGCCGCCAGTTGTGGAGCAGTGTAGACATGTAGACATATGTTCATGATGTTATTATGTGGTGATTAGAAATGAAAATAAATGACAAGAAGACCAATTTGTTTTGAAATATATATATTTCAAATATTTATTTGAGATAGTATTGTATTTAAGAAAAACATAAAATTGGAATAGAACGCAATCGCGTTTTGAAAACATCTGAAAATACTAGCAACGCTTGTCTTTGAAGAAGAGGCACAAGAAGAACAATACTATTCACCAGTATTGCAAACCTATTGGCATATCTATCAGATAGTAACTGCAATTTGAGTGTTGTATTTAAAAGAAACATTTAAAATTGGAAAACATCTGAAAATACTAGCAACGCTTGTCTTTGAAGAAGAGGCACAAGAAGAACAATACTATTCACCAGAATTGCAAACCTTTTGGCATATACTTTCAAGTGTTGTTTCTATTACTTTGACAGATTGTTTTATAGTTGCCAACAGTATTTTGCATTTTTGTATATCTTCCACAACATTGGGATTGTTCGGATCTGGCCCTTGGTTGATTTCTGTATTGGAAATCTCCTTTGGAGTCTCAAGGTCTGGCTGTTCCGCAATACAAAGGTACAACACATTTTGCGCTGCCATACTTTCTTCTGTGAAATAATGTGACAAATAGTATTATAATGTGAAAAATAGTATTGGTTATTTTTGGCTAGCCTGCTTGGTAGTAATCAAATGCAAAGTATGGTCAACCTACCTGTACTGCTAACTAGGATGCACGGGCTGCTAGGTGCAGTGTCACAGAATGTTTCCTCATGGATTTCTTTAACGTCTGAGGTATCGCTGGATTGTGGCTCGATATCTGGCTCATTGCTTTCTATTTCCTGCCTTTCTATTCCCGTGCTTTCTATTTCCTGGCTCTTATGACCATGCTCATCAGACTCATTATGGTCCATCTCTACATCATCATCCTTCTCACTGGCACCAGGCACCGGAATCTGAGGCTTCCGCATAGAAGAAGATGCAGAAGAAGAGGCACACCGTCTATGATTGCGATGGGTTTGCAGCAATTTTTTACGCTTGTCTTCTGCAAAAACAAATTGATTTGAACATCACCACAATTCAACATACTCTTGTGGTACATGTTGCAGAGAAAATAATAATGTATAATACTAATGTATTACTCACTTTTTTTAATGATCCGCCTAATGGTTTCCAGTTGGTCTCTTTCTCTCAGTTTTAAATCTGACCACCTTTTGCGGAGCTGATCTTTCGATCTGCTAACACCAAACTTCCTCTCAAGCCCGTGGATTACTATATCCAGGATATGATTTTTCCTTGTATTGGGCCTGGAATACTCTCCACTTTTACAATCGTAATCTTTTTTTTCCATAATGGATACCATGTGCACCATCTCCTGTTTGGACATAGCTGTAGCCTTTCTCCTGCCACCGTCATCCTCAGCAGTAGGCCTTCTGTCCCCCCCATCTTTCACACCTGCATCTCTCCTTTCATCAGTATTTTGCATTCTCTTAGCTGTTGACTTGCTTTTCTCACCTCGCACCTTCATGTCTCCACAATACTGCGCCCGTCTGTCTGACGTCGCAAACGGAAGTAGGCGGAGCCTGTTAGAAAAAAAACTACGATAAATACGACCGTTCGTTCCAGTGTTCCCTAGCAACGAACGGACGGGTAACAGTCGTGGAAACCTGGAAGAATCTATTCGTTTCATCACGAATTTTCGGCCACAAAGTACTCATCACTTGGTAAGCAGTACTACTTTACTACAACCAAATGCAATATTTATGTTGGTATTTATTGCTTATTTGTTTTTTGACTCATGCTCCCCCTGTTTCCCACAGGTAACAATGGAAAAATTTTCAAACCCCGAGTTCCTGAGGGAATTTATTGAGTTGTACCAGTCTTTTCCATGTTTGTGGAAAGTAAAATCGGGGGACTACATGAACAGGATCAAACGTGACAAGGCATATGCAGAATTGATAAGCCTCTGCAAATCTGTTTGCTCGTCGGCCGATCTTCAATATGTAAAGAAGAAGATAGCAAATTTAAGGACTGTTTTTAAAAAAGAAATGAACAAAGTACAGGCCTCAAAAAAATCAGGTGCCTCTGCGGATGACATCTATGTGCCAAGATTGTGGTACTATGATCTGCTAGTGTTCACAGTGGATCAAGAGGTGGCAAGGGACTCCAGGTCCAACTTTTCAAATCAGGGCCTTGAAAAACAACAATCGACTGAGGCTAGCCCAGCAGAGGATGTGACAGATGTGACAGCACAGAGTAGCAGAGCTGCAGATATAGAAGTTGAGGACCAAACAGAACATCTGGCCCAGGTAAGCAACCATAAAATACACACTGAATACATATTAAAAGTTCAAACCGTTTATTTTCAAATTATTTAAAATGCTCATACAATCAGTTGCACATTGACTGCGAAAGCATTGACAGGCCATACATTACTACATGTTTTACACCATGGCTGATTGCCAGTCTACTGCACCAGAGCCATTGAAGTACGCTACATAATTATCTCTGTTGACCTTGGCCTCTGCAGTAGCGTTGCGTGATACAGCACCTTGCAGTCCCAGCAGTGCAGTTGGCTCACCTCGCCACTCAGCTGCGACCATAGTGTGTTGTTCAATGTCCTCTCTATCCACCATATTAACTGGCATATAAGAAGCACTGCTTGTGCGGCGTAAAAAGTTATGTAGCACACAGCAGGCCAAAACAACACAATCGATTTTATTTGGTGATAATTGTATGGCAGTATGGAAAATCCTAAATCGGTTAGCGAGTATGCCGAAGGCGTTTTCTACAACCCTTCTAGCACGGGAGAGTCTATAATTGAAAATCCTTCTTTCCATTGTCAGATGTTTTTGTGGGAAGGGTTTTAAAATATGTTTATGTAATGCAAATGCTTCATCTGCCACAAAAGCGTAATTCAATCCTTCCCTTGAGTCAGAATTTGAAGGTACGTGTAACTGGTCATTTTGTAGCTGCTGGTAAAAAAAAGTTTGTTCCATGGCTCCACCATCCGATACTCTTCCATTTTTCCCCACATCTACCATCAAAAATTCATATTTGGCATTAACAATTGCCAAAAGCACAATGCTGAAATAGCCCTTGTAGTTAAAATAATAGGAACCGGAACGTGTGGGTGGCTGGATCCTCACATGCTTTCCATCGATTGCTCCAAGACAGTTTGGGAAATTCCAGTAATCTTCAAACTGTTTCGCTACAGATTTCCACTCCACTTCAGTTGAGGGGAACTGCAATAAAAGAAAGTAAATATGAGAACCATTGTAAGTAACAGTAATTTATGTTTTCCTTGTTTTACAGATTCCACAGAGCAGTACTTTGATAGAAGAAGGTAGTCAACATGAAATGGCAGGTGCAAAGGGTTCACAGGGTAGAAACAGAAAAAGAAAAAACAATCCCTCCACACAACAGCTGTTACACGATGCAGAAACCTTACTGAACACAAAGTCTGATGAGTTTGACGCCATTGGTTTTACAGTTGCGTCCAAACTCAGGAGGATGGACGAAGAGCAGCGGCAATTTGCCGAATATATCATTAATGAAGCGCTGCATAGAGGGTTTAGGAAAACACTTCGTGAAAGCACAAGACTCACAGACTACACCACTACTGATTACAGGAATTACAACAGTTTTCCGCAAGCACCATTACAACAGTATCCCCCAAATGCAAACATGCACCAGATATGTACACCGCCTTCCACTTCTCCATACGAGCAGCAAACTACATGGACATCCATGCTGTCACCTATACCCCCAAATAATGGACACAACAACATGTCTAGCTGCGAGACGGAGAAGCAACATTTGCATTATTCACATCTGTGAACCAGCTATTGTGGACCTGGACTTATTATTGTGGACCTGGGCTTTGTGCACTTTCTCATTTTGGTTTTTTGTATAATAGCTCTTATATTGTAAAACTGTTGCGTTATAGTTGTTTTTGAATTCCCAATAAATGTTTTTTTACTACTCACTCATTCAATGGTATGGTAATATTATTGTTAATGAAAAAAAAAATTTACCTTTAAATATTCCGCTTTCAGTGATTCAATGATGGCATTACACGTTTCTGGAATTATGCGCCCCAAAGCCTGTGCAGAAATTCCTGTTGTGAACTTTAAATCTTCAAATGACCTCCCTGTTGCTAGATATCGAAGTGTTGCAATTAGTCTCTGCTCTGCAGGTATTGATTGCCTCATACATGTGTCTTGTTTGGAAATCATTGGTGCCACTGCTTGTAATAGAGACGTAAAACTGCTCTCTGACATCCGTAGGTAATTGTGGAAATCATCAGGGTTTCTTTCTCGCAGCTCTTTCAAAAGACCCATGTGGGAAAGCTTCTCACGGTTTAAAAGCCACCGTTTACTCCACAATGATCGCTTCTTTTTTTTCTTTTCTGCTGCTGCGTTTAATAAGATGATTGCTAGCGCAGCTCTCTGCTTGTGATCCATAAACGAAGCCATTGCACACATCGTTTGTTGTTCGTCTCACACGAACGAACTTTCGGAAACAAATGCCCAGCGACGAAGAATGTCACGTCACTTCCTGTTTCCTGTAAATACCGCTTCCGTCACGACCACGACATTCGATCGTACGTAGATGTACGATCGTACATATTTTACGATAATGATGCGACGAAATCTTTCCCGAATTATCGTTGCTCGTGGATGGCATATCGTATGGGAACTCGATCGCCATACGATCGTTTGTCGATATAATCGTTCATCGCACAACGAGCGAAATCGCCTCGTGTATGGCCACCTTTATTGCATTTCAGAGCGTCTTCCGTTTGAGACATCCGCTGTCACAGAACCTGCGCCCGCCAGAGAGCCTATGGCGTTGGTGGTATAGTGGTGAGCATAGCTGCCTTCCAAGCAGTTGACCCGGGTTCGATTCCCGGCCAACGCACAGCGTCCTCTATTGCGGCACGCACGAGCGCTTTTTAAAAAGGTTGCCGCCATAGTGACCCGCGGATGTCGCCACTTTGCAGCCATGCCTGCCCATGCAGGGTACAGGGCAAAAGCGCTTCCAATCAGTCCTTTGCAACCTTCAGAGAGGAGATTTGCAGTGGGAACGTGTCTGCATTACAGCCTGTGCAGTCTTCTCACTGTGTGCATCATGCTAAAATTCTTCATTTTTCTAAGTTGTACGCAGGATTGGCTTGAATGAAAACAAAACAAAAAGTAAGAAAGCAGCACCGGAACGGGCAGCGCGAGCTCTAAGAAAGCATCCTTCGAGCCGGAATTGAACCAGCGACCTAAGGATTGCTGTATCACACCTACAGTCCTCCGCTCTACCAGCTGAGCTATGGAAGGCCGGAAATGTGCCACCGACGGGAGGGGGTGACAGTTCTCTTGAGAAACCCAACAGAAGCCGAAGCCTTCCAAAAGTCTGCCCCGTGTGAGGATCGAACTCACGACCTTCAGATTATGAGACTGACGCGCTACCTACTGCGCTAACGAGGCTGCAAGCGGCGGGCGTCTGGTGTCCACCCTGGTGTGCTCTACTGCATACACCCTTACAAAAAATTGCAGTGACTTATGTCATAAACAGACTGAGGCATAGCCAATGTGCATTTTGCAAGTCTTTCAAAAGGACAAATATTTTGACCTCTAAAACTTAGGGTGGAGCAAAAAAGAGAACAAGAGCCCCATGTCGAGCTCTTCCGAAAACCCCGGTTTTCCTTCAGTCTGTTGCCCTACTCGAAGCCTTTTTAAGCAACTGGTGGTTTAACTTGCTTGGAAAAGCAGCATGTGGCAAACTGGAAAAAGTGTCCTTGGAGCCAGAGTTGAAGCAGCGACCTAGGGACTGCTCTGTTAAACCTACAGTCCCCCGCTGCACCCGCAGTGCTGGGGCTTGCGATAGACGGGCCAAGCAAAGGTTGGACTGCAGGCCCACGCCTTAGCAGGGCGCTTGCCGCCAGCTGCAGCTGTGCCGAAATAGCTCAGTTGGGAGAGCGTTAGACTGAAGATCTAAAGGTCCCTGGTTCGATCCCGGGTTTCGGCAGGTGGAGCCGCGGATTTTGAGAGCGTTTTAACTAGGCGCGATGAAGGCCAATCAGCAGCAAGCAAAGGCGTAATTAAGCCACATAATTGTTAAGGTGCTATATGGAAGACTGGCCCCCTGCTCTTGCTAAGTAGGTCGCCGTCAGAGAAAATACCTCCTCCGTTGCCCTTGGGAAGACCTGAGCACATTTGACATCCGCAAAGGCCAAACTGTACTCGTAACGAGCAACACAGACGCCGCCGTAGCTTGAAAAAACTGCCCAAGTTGAGGTTTGTCGGAGGTCCTGTGTGCTGGCGCTGCACCGTGAGGGGGATTAGCTCAAATGGTAGAGCGCTCGCTTAGCATGCGAGAGGTAGCGGGATCGATGCCCGCATCCTCCAGGAGGTGGCTCTTTTCAGAGCGGGTGGGCGGGGCCGCAACGCGCTTCTGTCTAGTGTTTTTAAAAAGAGAGAGGAGTGGAAACGTCCCTCAGACCTCTTGTCCTGTACAGCGTGGAGCAACGTTCATTTCTTACCCGAGTAAATGGGAGTTGACAGAACCCTCTGAAAAGCGTCATTCCATTACTGCACCGGCTGCTGCTTGCACAACCGAGGGCAAGCACCCAAAGAAGAGTGGTAAGAAGCTGTTGTGCAGCCCAAAAGGCCGTGCAGTACTGGAATCGCGCTTTCTTCTCTACAGTGAGCTACGACACAGACCACCGAGGGCTGGAAACTGCAAATCCTTTATGGACGGTGTCAAATTGCCAAGGGTTAAAGTGGTTCTCAAGCAAAGGCCAAGGCAATTCCTATTTGGGTCATCCTCCAAACTAGAGGCAAAGCTGTTTCCTTGAGAATTCCCGCCATGCGGGCAGAAGAGCGTTTCCCGAGTGAGTAAACACACACCACGGTGCGCCGGGCTCCCAGGGTCCCATATGGTCTAGCGGTTAGGATTCCTGGTTTTCACCCAGGCGGCCCGGGTTCGACTCCCGGTATGGGAAGCGCCGCTTTTGCTATTCCAACTGCTTGGCGAGCCCATTGATTGGTCCAGTGCCTAAAGATTTCTGCTATGCTCAGGTGTGCAACTTTGGCCTTTGTTGCGATTAAAGGCCACAGGTGGGTATGGAGAACGAACGTGAAAGAGCCCAGACCTGAGCGCCCTTATTGCATTTCAGAGCGTCTTCCGTTTGAGACATCCGCTGTCACAGAACGTGCGCCCACCAGAGCGCCTATGGCGTTGGTGGTATAGTGGTGAGCATAGCTGCCTTCCAAGCAGTTGACCCGGGTTCGATTCCCGGCCAACGCACAGCGTCCTCTATTGCGGCACGGACGAGCGCTTTTTAAAAAGGTTGCCGCCATAGTGACCCGCGGATGTCGCCACTTTGCAGCCATGCCTGCCCATGCAGGGTACAGGGCAAAAGCGCTTCCAATCTGTCCTTTGCAACCTTCAGAGAGGAGATTTGCAGTGGGAACGTGTCTGCATTACAGCCTGTGCAGTCTTCTCACTGTGTGCATCATGCTAAAATTCTTCATTTTTCTAAGTTGTACGCAGGATTGGCTTGAATGAAAACAAAACAAAAAGTAAGAAAGCAGCACCGGAACGGGCAGCGCGAGCTCTAAGAAAGCATCCTTCGAGCCGGAATTGAACCAGCGACCTAAGGATTGCTGTATCACACCTACAGTCCTCCGCTCTACCAGCTGAGCTATGGAAGGCCGGAAAGGCGCGCCGACGGGAGGGGGTGACAGTTCTCTTGAGAAACCCAACAGAAGCCGAAGCCTTCCAAAAGTCTGCCCCGTGTGAGGATCGAACTCACGACCTTCAGATTATGAGACTGACGCGCTACCTACTGCGCTAACGAGGCTGCAAGCGGCGGGCGTCTGGTGTCCACCCTGGTGTGCTCTACTGCATACACCCTTACAAAAAATTGCAGTGACTTATGTCATAAACAGACTGAGGCATAGCCAATGTGCATTTTGCAAGTCTTTCAAAAGGACAAATATTTTGACCTCTAAAACTTAGGGTGGAGCAAAAAAGAGAACAAGAGCCCCATGTCGAGCTCTTCCGAAAACCCCCGTTTTCCTTCAGTCTGTTGCCCTACTCGAAGCCTTTTTAAGCAACTGGTGGTTTAACTTGCTTGGAAAAGCAGCATGTGGCAAACTGGAAAAAGTGTCCTTGGAGCCAGAGTTGAAGCAGCGACCTAGGGACTGCTCTGTTAAACCTACAGTCCCCCGCTGCACCCGCAGTGCTGGGGCTTGCGATAGACGGGCCAACCAAAGGTTGGACTGCAGGCCCAGGCCTTAGCAGGGCGCTTGCCGCCGGCTGCAGCTGTGCCAAAATAGCTCAGTTGGGAGAGCGTTAGACTGAAGATCTAAAGGTCCCTGGTTCGATCCCAGGTTTCGGCAGGTGGAGCCGCGGATTTTGAGAGCGTTTTAACTAGGCGCGATGAAGGCCAATCAGCAGCAAGCAAAGGCGTAATTAAGCCACATAATTGTTAAGGTGCTATATGGAAGACTGGCCCCCTGCTCTTGCTAAGTAGGTCGCCGTCAGAGAAAATACCTCCTCCGTTGCCCTTGGGAAGACCTGAGCACATTTGACATCCGCAAAGGCCAAACTGTACTCGTAACGAGCAACACATGTTGAATTTTAGATCAATCAGATTCACGGCACCAAAATGTTGTATTGTGGTGATGTAGTATATTCTTACAAATATACTGGGGATTCCAATATTTACCACAACCAAGTAAAAGGAAGCAACCACGGTTCTTTTCCAGAGATTAAGCGAATTTATTTCGATTATCCAGCCCAGAGACAAAGCACTTAGCACTTCTAACTAACCTAATTGTAAGGGTTAATTTCTTTAACTCTGTCTGTGCTTCTCTGCACTGTATCTAAGCAGTCACGAACCGGTTCGATTTAATCTGTGCGTCGGCGAAACATCTGATATCGTCTGCGCATGTGCGCTGATCAGGGAACTTGTACAAACGATACAACCAGTATGTGTATTGCAAACAAGTTCAACTTTATTTTGTTTTGATATTACTTATATAGTAGATAGAAAAAAACATCCCATTATGCTTACGTATCATGGGTGGGTACATTGCAATTATTAGTAGAAATACAGAAATTATTTAAGTAGCTACTGAAGCTTTATTATGATCTCTTAGCCTTGAATATTAGCTGAGATAATCAAGGCCGGAGCAACTTGGACAAAGACAAGATAGTGAGGATAATCATCATAACTGAAGTAATACTTTCTCAGACCTTCGTGATTTAAAACAAAATTTGTATAAATTCAGCATTAAGTAATTTAACCTCTATCACAGCATTTAGTAATTTAATCCCTATCACTAATATATATATCTTTGTTTGTGTGTGTCTATATTTCTATCAATCTGAGTATAAACGTCCCCATACACAGGCTGATCGGCCCCAAGGGACCAATATCGGCAGCTAATCGCCCAGTGTATGGGCACTACCGACGGGCCTGCCCAACCAATATCTGGCCTTAAAGGGACAGTAACACCAAAAAATGAAAGTGTATAAAAGTAATTACTATATAATGTAATGCTGCCCTGCACTGGTACAACTGGTGTGTTTTCCTTAGAAAGACTACTATAGTTTATATAATAAAGCTTCTGTGTAGCCACGGGGGCAGCCATTTACAGGAGACTTAGCAGATAACAGATAAAACCCCATTATATTCTACTAAGCTTATCTGTTATCTGCTATGTGCCTGTGCCTTTTCTCCTTTTTCCCAGCTTCAATGGCTGCCCTTGTGCTGACATAGCAGCTCATCTATATAAACTATAGTAGCATTTCTGTTGCAAACACCCCAGCTGTACCAGCGCAGGGCAACTGTACATTATATTTTAATTACTTTAAAACACTTTCATTTTTTGGTGTTACTGTTCCTTTAAATCTGCCAGATCTCCATCGGGCAGGTTAGAAAATCTAGTCGGATCAGGGACCGCATTGGCTCGTTGATGTGGTCCCCGGACCGACTTTTCCTGTGCCCGACATAATAATTTGATCGTTTGGCCCCTGGGTTCTTCCGATATCTCCCAGCCGTAGGTGGGGATATCAGGAGAAGATCCACTTGCTTGGCGACATCGCATTTGATCTTCCCGCATCGGATCTGCCTGTGTATGGGGACCTTAAGAGCTTCACAAGTTATACTCTAAAGGTGGCCATTCACGAGCAGATCCACTCGCTTGGCGATGTCACCAAGCGAGCGGATCTTCCCCCGATATCCCCACCTACGGGTGGGCGATATCGGGGAGCATTTAGGTTAAAAAAAAAATCCGATCGTTTGGCCCTGGGGCCAAACGATCGGATTATGTGGGCGGCAATGGGGCAGTCGGATCGGGGACCGCATCAACGAGCCGATGCGGTCCCTGATCCGACCAGATTTTCTAACCTGGCCGATCGAGATCTGGCCAATTTCAGGCCAGATCTCGGTCGGCCAGGCCGCTCTGCTCTCCCCATACACGGGCCGATTAGCTGCCGAATCGGTCCAAGGGACCCATATCAGAAGCTATAGTCGGCCCGTGTATGGGGACCTTTAGAACACATCCCTACTTTGGTCAGTGAGATTCTGATTGGCTGACAAGATAATCAGGTATCAGAATCTTATTGTGTTAATCAGTCAGGTAGTTCCCATAAGGAGCTGCCTCACCATAAACAACTGTACAAACACTTCCACTTTGAAATGCAAAAGACCCTCCAGTTGGCTTCCTGTGATATCTTGGTGTTGACCACCCACCCATCACCATATAATACCAAGGTAACTACCACAAAAGCACTTCAAACATTCCCAACTTAAGCAACTTAATTAACATCTTGTGCACTATATACATTCATACAAATAAATGATATTACTATCATACACTTGCAGGTATATATGCATAGTCGCCACACATACAACTACACAGCGCTGTGGAATACGTTGGCACTTTATAAATAAGTGTTAATAATAATAAAATAATAATAATAATAATAATAATGTAAGCCATTTCTTCTACTGTAGGGCTGTACAACTGGCTGAATGCAGCCTCTCAGCATAGATTTTTAGTCCCCCAACTATGAAAAATATAAACAGAAGTCCAAGTACCACAATATTATTTTATATATTCTGACACCTTCACTCCTCCCCTCCCACCTGATTGTGGGATTGTGTGTATTGTTCTTGGACCACAACTCAATAAGCTTGGAGAGCATTGTTTTACTCCATAGAATTAACTTCACACAACATATGAAATCAGACTGGAGTGGGGGAACATTTGTATCTTGCTGGAGTGTTCCCAGTCTCACTTGGTAACAACTGTTCCAATAATAAAATATACTTTCATTTGATACTTAAAATTGCCGGTATAAAGTCAGCTCTGTGGGGCAATAATGTGTCCAGTCGTGTGATATATACATAGATATGTTTTATTAGTGCTGATAGTGTAACTAATGACATAATACAATGCAGGCAGTGGGACTTGTGTGAATGCTGCAATGACTGTACTACAGCAGGTTCGGGACTGTGCTACTTCTCTGCCAGTGCAACCCCCACGGATTTCTTCTGTAGCCTCCAAACCCCTCACTGTCCCCCTGATATCCCTCCCCATACCCCTCTCTCTCTCAGGGATAAGAGATGGAGGAAATAGATCCCAATGAACAAGGAAAATTAATGTTTTATAAAAACCTCACCCAGACTGACAGGAGTGCGCCTGAGATATCAGGGGCTGTTTGGGGACAATCCGTGTAACCAACATGCAGAAAATCGCTGTCAGAGACAGGGACATTTACCCTGCAAGTGACTGTATAATCCCCGGGATATTTATGGAAGTAGATATTATTAATAACTTTGCTTTTTGAGAAGCAGGAAACACAGAATGAAAGCTCCCTAATGCTGAACACGGAAAGTAAACGGTGGGTGTGGCTAAATTGTGTCCAATTAGAAAACGGTATCAGAATGAAAGTCAGCCAATAAGCAGACAGAAATATTCTATATAAGAAGAATTGAAACGCTCCAATGTCGTATTTATCTTTTGATAAGAAATCAGTAGAAGATTTGCAATGGCTGAAGCAGCTGAGACGGCGCCTGCTCCTCCCCCGGCTGAACCCGCAGCCAAGAAGAAGAAACAGAGCAAGAAAGCAGCGGGGGCCACTAAATCCAAGAAGCCATCTGGGCCCAGTGTGTCCGAACTGATAGTCAAAGCCGTATCCGCTTCCAAGGAGCGCAGCGGGGTGTCCCTGGCAGCTCTGAAGAAGGCTCTGGCTGCAGGAGGTTACGATGTGGAGAAGAATAACAGCCGCCTCAAGCTGGCTCTCAAGGGCTTGGTCAGTAAGGAGACCCTTGTCCAAGTGAAAGGGAACGGAGCCTCCGGGTCCTTCAAGCTCAACAAGAAGCAGCTGCAGAGTAAGGAGAAGGCGGCACCGGCAGCAGCCAAAGCCAAGAAACCGGCAGCAAAGAAGGCAGCCAAGTCCCCGAAGAAGCCCAAGAAGGTGTCCGCAGCCGCCAAGAGCCCAAAGAAGGTGGCGAAGAAAGCAGCAAAGGCCGCCAAGAGCCCAAAGAAGGTGGCGAAGAAAGCAGCAAAGGCAGCGAAGAGCCCCATAAAGCCTAAAGCTGCCAAAGCCAAGAAAGTGGCCAAGAGCCCCGCAAAAAAGAGCGTGAAGCCCAAAGCTGCCAAAAGCCCCGCAAAGGCCAAAGCAGCCAAACCCAAAGTGGCTAAAGCAAAGAAAGCCGCCCCTAAGAAGAAATAAGCTGGCTCACTGGCCAACTGCCCCAAAGGCTCTTTTAAAAGCCACCACATCCCCCTGAAAGGGCTTGTAATATAGTGGGGTCTCCTGCTTCTACCGTGGCTTTGAATAAGCAATAAAAACTATTAACCTCGCACCGGCCCAACATTCGTTCAGTTATCGCCAACTAATCACTACAAAGTTTCCCAAACACACAAAAATAGTTGCATTCACCTCCCCTTAGTGCTGCCGGACTGCTCTCAGTCACTTAAATCTGCTTAAACCTCCCCCTCCCCCCTTAGTTCTGCCAAATTAGAAATTCTCAGATAGGAATTTAGCCCCTGTTCCCTGTAACGTAAATGCAACAGTAGGAAAGTGACATTGTTGCGAGTTGTATCCAGCAATGTGTGTAACGGAGCGAATGTCCCAGTGTAACAATGTAAGTGCTACTTTGTCAGCTCAAAGCTCCAACTCATTAGAAAAGTAACAAATAGGGGAAAGACAAGGCAGAGTAACAAACAGCTCAGCTGAGAGGCTCAGAGAGTTGCAGCAGCATTAGAGGGCGTGTAAGTGACATTAACAACAAACTGATTTTGTAAACATATTTTTCCAGTAAGACGTTGAAATAACCCGGAGTAACGCTTATATTGTGTCACCCACTGTAACCTGCAGCACTTAGTATCCTTAATATATCTGTGTCGGTAAATTACCCTTCCACTTAGATTCTAAATTCCACAGGGTTTAATCCTTATATATAATGTAATTGAGCCTCGTATTTATTATTTTAATTACCCCTGTTCTATAAATGTATTGTTCTGCAGTTACATACAACTATTCCAGCAGAGGGAAATGCACTAATGAATCTCAGGGCAGAATGCTGAGGATATAGGAATAATCATTTTACTGCTCTATAAACATATCGCTGCCATAGTTTTGGCGGCTCTTTATTATAAGCAGCAGTTTGTTACACTCCTTGTTGCTAATGAGTATGGGCGCTTCATGGTTTAGCCAATCAGAAGTTGCCAAATGTTTTACCCTGGAACAGTAAAGAAAAGGGAGGGGTGAGAGTCAGTGCAGTTCCCTATCAGGTCTGCTCAGTCTCTTTATACATGAGGTTGTGCGGACAGAGCGGAATCATTCTGAAAAGCTTTTGAAGGTTGAACATGTCTGGCAGAGGCAAGGGCGGTAAGGGCCTGGGGAAAGGAGGCGCCAAGCGCCACAGGAAGGTGCTGCGGGATAACATCCAGGGGATCACCAAGCCCGCCATCCGCCGCCTGGCACGCAGAGGGGGAGTCAAGCGCATCTCCGGCCTCATTTATGAGGAGACTCGGGGGGTGCTGAAAGTTTTCCTGGAGAACGTTATCCGGGACGCTGTCACCTACACCGAGCACGCCAAGAGGAAGACTGTTACCGCTATGGATGTGGTGTATGCTCTCAAGCGCCAGGGCCGCACTCTCTACGGATTCGGGGGTTAAACCCTCTTATTCCCTCACAGCATCATTTCCCAAAGGCCCTTTTAAGGGCCCCCACTATTTCAGGAAAAGGCTGTGTCTGTATATTATCTGCTCCCTATAAATTGATTAGATACAATGTTACGGGTTGGGAAGGAAAGTAGGTCCGGGCCCACAGTGCGGATCTGAATGGCTGAAGGGATAAATCTCCTGAATAGGTGACTTGGCTGTAATAACTCGAGCTAAAGAGATGGGGCAATATAAATATATATAAATAAACGCTATGTAGGCTGCCAGAGCAAAGGGGTTATTGTATTTTATTGGGCGGTCATATAACGGCCAGACATTTTGGCGGGCTTTCTGAATAAGCCAATGGCTCCCACAGTATGGGCTATTAGTCGGCAGATATAATTGGGGGTCTCGGTGACTGACAGGAGGGAAAGGAGAGGATTTGGTTGCGGTTGTGAGAGAAGCAGCGAGTTCAGAGAACAATGGGACCCCCCCCCCCACTGAGCCATTTGGTGCCCCAACTCCATTCTAAGCTCCTATCCGCACAATTTATCTCTGGAAAGGGAATGAGCACTAGGGTTTATAACAAATATTTTGAGGTAAAGGAATCCCGCTTTATGTAATAAATGTTATATTACTCCTATTGCATGCAAATGAAAAACGACTGTGCTGTATTTTTACGAGAAAGCTGAAGACAATATCACAGCCCCGGAGATAAAATAGTTTCAAATATTGTAGCAAATATCCCTTATTGATTATATACTATATATTTTGGCGCTTCTGTGAGAGAAACAGAAAGTTCAGAGAACAAAGCAATGTTGCAGCTGCAGGCAGAGCCCCTCCCCCACATGTGGCCATTTGCTGCCTCAGCTTCATTATAACGAGTCTAAACTTCTAGCTGCGCTATTTATCTGTGAGAGAGGATTGTGCGCTAAGTATTTGGAAGTGATCCCAACGTATGTGAATAGGATATATAAATTGGACGATCCATCCCAATTGTTGGGAGAAACTTGCAGTAATGTTTAATATCTTCATGTTTTATATACAGTAGAACTACACAACCACAGCCCATATAGGTTAAAAAAAAAAAAAACTTAGTAAAAATCCCTTATCAATTTAACTGTGTAAGAAATGTGAATTCACAGCAGGATAGTTGTGAGTCTGTGCAGCCCTTGTACAGAGGAGGTGGGGGCTCTGAAAAGAGCCTTTGTGTTGTTGCGGGGCAGGGAATGGGGATTACTTGGCGCTGGTGTATTTAGTCACAGCCTTTGTCCCCTCGGACACAGCGTGCTTGGCCAGCTCCCCAGGCAGCAGCAGGCGGACCGCGGTCTGGATCTCCCGGGAGGTGATGGTGGAGCGCTTGTTGTAATGAGCCAGGCGGGAGGCTTCCCCTGCGATGCGCTCGAACACATCGTTAACAAAGGAGTTCATGATGCTCATGGCCTTGGAAGAGATGCCGGTATCAGGGTGCACCTGCTTCAGCACTTTGTACACGTAGATGGCGTAACTCTCCTTCCTGCTCTTCCTGCGCTTCTTCCCATCTTTCTTCTGCGTTTTACTCACCGCTTTCTTAGAGCCTTTCTTTGGCGCTGGGGCGGATTTGGCGGGTTCGGGCATTTTCCCTCAGATACACGGTCAGTCTGCAAACAAACTATAAAGCCTCCTCCTGCTGCAGCTTCTTATATACCCTGCCCGTGTAACTATGGCTGGAGAGTGACACTGATTTCTATTGGCTGGTTCTACTGCATGACGTGTAACCGCCTCATCTCTCCCCGTTACATTCATACGATTGGTGACTCCTAAAGCTTGTGTTTCATTGGCTGCAATTCAGCCTAACCAATCAGAGAAGAGAAGTACTCCCACAGATGCCTATAAAAGCAAAAGTGCACGTTACATTGTATGGAGTTATTTTGTGTAACACGAAGCAGCAATCATGTCAGGAAGAGGCAAACAAGGCGGGAAGACCCGGGCAAAGGCCAAGACTCGCTCATCTCGGGCTGGGCTGCAGTTCCCAGTCGGCCGTGTTCACCGGCTGCTGAGGAAAGGCAATTATGCTGAGCGGGTGGGAGCCGGAGCTCCAGTCTATCTTGCCGCAGTGCTGGAGTATCTGACCGCTGAGATCCTGGAGTTGGCCGGGAACGCTGCCCGGGATAACAAGAAGACCCGTATCATCCCCAGGCACCTGCAGCTCGCTGTGCGCAACGATGAGGAGCTGAACAAACTGCTCGGAGGGGTGACTATCGCTCAGGGCGGTGTCCTGCCCAACATCCAGTCCGTGCTGCTCCCTAAGAAAACCGAGAGCACCAAAGCGGCCAAGAGCAAGTGAGCCCAGGAATGAGAGTGCCCTGACCCCAACCCAAAGGCTCTTTTCAGAGCCCCCCACTCTGTCTAAACAGCGCTGTGTAACCTGATGGTACTCTGTAGTACAAAATGAAACCGTACATGTTTGATATGGGGACCTTACTGTGAAATTCCGTTTGTAGGCAGACATTTTGCTATAATGGTTGCTAATGAAAAAATGATATATAGCTCAAGCACTATTTTTAGTACTTCAAAGCTAAATAAGAGCAAGTGTGCAGTGCTGTAACTATAAGGCGAGCGCTTAAACACACGGGCAAAACAGCGCTGCTAGATTTTTCTACGCCAAATACAATTAATTCCACTTCATTTACCTTTATCCCAAACAGCGCATTGGGGTAAACTAATGCTACTGGGAAACAGTCGATCGACCAACACCATAAAACGCAAGGAACCTGTCCCTATATATTGGGTTTCTGTATTTTAATTTGCCTGTAACACGGAAAAGCAGTGGCCTTTGTTTCAAGAAATCCGAGCAGCAAAAGGGCCAGTAGCACCGATAATCTAAATGTATCATATATATACAGTTCCTGGCATGAGTTCAAATCAGTGTTTTTTGGGACTTTTTCTAATCAAACCCAGATGCCCAGATTTTACTACAATAGGTTAAAAGTGAGCAGCAAAAGGGACAAGCCCTGCAGAAAATATAGTGATAGACTAACCGGTACAATTACATTGCAACAAAGACGATTGTCGTGTGTAAACGCAAGTGCTGTGTAATAGACACAATATAACACAAATATATGTAATTCTGCTGGTTCCAGTCTATCAATGTATCGTTTTGTAACAAAAGCCCAAATAGAAGTGAAAAGCTCATTCCCAGAAAGTGTCGGTGGCTCTGAAAAGAGCCTTTGTGCCCAGTGAATAAAACCCCCTCGGATCTAAGCCCTCTCCCCTCGGATCCTGCGGGCCAGCTGGATATCCTTGGGCATGATGGTGACCCTCTTGGCGTGGATGGCGCACAGGTTGGTGTCCTCAAAGAGCCCCACCAGATAAGCCTCGCTGGCCTCCTGCAGAGCCATAACGGCTGAGCTCTGGAACCTCAGATCGGTCTTGAAGTCCTGGGCGATCTCCCGGACCAGACGCTGGAAAGGCAGTTTGCGGATCAGCAACTCAGTGGATTTCTGGTAGCGGCGGATTTCCCGGAGAGCCACAGTCCCTGGGCGGTAACGATGGGGTTTCTTGACTCCGCCAGTGGCCGGGGCGCTCTTCCTGGCTGCCTTGGTGGCCAACTGCTTGCGGGGAGCCTTCCCGCCTGTGGATTTGCGGGCGGTCTGTTTAGTACGGGCCATTGCAACAACGTAGAAGCACTAAAACCTTATGGTGTCTGGGGGCTGCCAAACATCCTATTTATAGCCAGCGCCTCCCTGTGATTGGCTCCATGCAAACACGCCCTTTTACTTCTACATTTTTATTGGCTGCTCAGACCAATTTGATTTTTTTTAAAAATGCCCGCCAAAAGTCTGTCCGAAATTATATGTTATATAACTGTAGGGGTTTACCAAAAATGGGCCCTTAGGACAGGAACCCCTAGGACAGGCCACAGGGTGGTGATAGTAAACAGGGACACTGGGATGACTGGGTTGTTAAACAGTTAACAGGGTGTATACCTGCAGTTCGGGATATGGCCACAGGGTGGTGCATAGGCCCATATAAGGGGATGCAGCCATGTGCTGTAGGCAGACATTTTGGGGACTGCTCCAGTAAGGAGTACCCCAGGTACAGTTTAGTGGTAGAAGTTATATAATAGGTCGCTCTAGGAGTGACATGTAGGACAACCGGAGTTTAGCATGGGCGGATATTGCCCCTCCAGGAGTGGAAGTGAGGTTAAGACCTCCCGGCATTACATCAGCCGGAGTGCAGGGCCATAAGTGGTTAGGTAGGTGGACAAGGTCACCGCTAGCCCAGGAGGCTGTATCTGAGGGGGCTTAGGCGTGAGTACCGGGGTGGGCTGCCTGTGGTGATGCTGCCTAGCGCGAGTACCGGGAAGGGCCCCAAGAGGGGGTGCCTTCTGGCGTGAGTACCGGGGAGATCACCTAGAAGGAGACACTTGGCGTGAGTACCGTGAGTTGCCCAACAGGAGAAAGCTCTCAATGAGTAGTGAGGAGATAAAGCCCTGCATGCTGTGTGAATAATATGTTTGCCACTCCTGGAGAGGTCCTGCCCTAATAAACCAATTCAATCTTCTGCATCAAATCAGTTGTGTATTTGACTGTTTCCTGCACAAGGATCACCTACCTGCCGGTAAGCTACTACCCCAGGGAGGGGAAAGGTACTGGGGGCTGTGTGTGGATCCCAAGCAGAGGTACTAGAGACTGTTAAGTTCCCAGGGGGTGGATTATAGTTCCACAACACCATCCCTGGGTGGAGGCACGCCTTTAAGGGAGAAATCCTTATTAACCCCCATAGTAAGCGGGGGCTCAGGACTCCTGTAGCGCCAAGAATAAGTAATCAGCAGGTAGCAGCACAGAAAATACCAAAAGTGGGCTACATAACGATGACGATTATGGTTATTAATTACTTACTTGACTTTTTCAAACCATATTACAATTAAAAAAAATATAACATGTTTCTTATTCTCTTCGCATGCGCTGACTGACTCTGAATCCCGGAAACGTCTGCTGCGAGGTCAATTATATCAACCACATGGGGGCAGCAAAGAGCTCTAAACGGGAATCAAACCGCTTCTTGTACAATGACTGTTTTATGTGGGTAGGGAGGGAGAGAATGTGGCGGGAAAGAGATTTTAGAAAGAAGTGTTCAGATTTTCTATAAAGTCTTTTGTTCATCAGGCACTGTGTTTCTTATTTTCTGGGTATTTTTGTTTTAATTGTTGCCATTAAAAACAGTAGCTAAGGGTATCTTTAGGGTTTGGTTTCCAAAACTGTGTGACCCCCATAAAACCTTCTTTCTGTAGGATTCCTATTTATATTATGCCAAGATGTTGTATGAAAGACTGACACTATCAGTATTGGGCAGTGCAATTAACCTTGCCAATTAATACTTATTCTGTTAGTACTGACATTAGCGTTTGTATAGCGCTGTGTAGTTGTATGGGATCCATAGATTCTCCTGCAACTTTAGCCCCTGAGGTAAATAACTCTCTAGCAGAGTGAGCTGTGATCTGGAAAGGTGGCATCCCTCTCTCATTATGAGCATGTGTGTGCCCCAACATGGCTGCCTCCCGGTGTGGGTAGCCCAGCGCTGGCAGGGGCGGTTTGTTTGTTTTTTGTTTTTTTTTTAAACTAATGTTTCCCCTATCTGGAGTGCAGGCTCTATTAGCCCACACCTGTGGTGGGGGAAACAAAATAGGGATGAAAGGCTCTAAAAAAAACTTTACTCCTCCCTGCAAAACTGATGAACAGATTTTCATCGCTCCTGAAGACTTCAGAGAGAATCCAGACTTCTGGATTCATCCTGCATCCATCAGAAGAAGCTGACTGTCCCTCTTGTGCCTCCTCGATAACATAAGGAAAAGGGAAACTTGTCTCATATGTACCGTGATTTTCCTTTCCTGGTACCTCTCCATATCAGCACTCTCCGGGATATAGCAAGCTTCCCGAATGTTGGGTTGGACAAATTAACTCCAAGAAATGCAACTGTGCACTGTTTAATGAGCGTAGGAAATGGTAGATAAAACATTACGTCCAAAGTGCACATAATTGGCTGAAGACACATCCAACCTATAATGTGAAATGAAGGTATTTGGAGATGCACAGGAAGCCATTCTGCATATCACCTCCAGAGATGTACCTACGTCTGATTCCCAAGAAGTTGCTTTACCCTGGGTTGAGTGAGCTGTAGCCCTGGGAGCTGGTAAACCTCTGGAAGAGTAGGACTTGGAGATAACTCCTTTGATCCATCTGGAGATGGTAGATTTAGAAGCTGCTTCTCCTTTTCTCTTTCCCCCTGGAAAAACGAATAATCTATAACTTTCCTGAGCTCTTGTGTAGCTTGACAATAAGCCATAACCGCTCTTTTGACATCCAGGAGATGTAGTGGATTATCTGCATCATCCTGAGAGTTTTCCAGAAAAGAAGTTCCTCTTGGAAATGAAAATCTTTGACCAGGTTTAAAAGCAGGATAACCTTATCCTGAAGAAAAACTGGACTATCTTCATATTTCAGAGCCTGCAGTTCTCCTTCTCTTTTGGCTGAAGTGACTGCAACTAGAAAAACTGTTTTCAGGGTTAAATACCAGATCAAAATTTCCTGAATGGGCTCAAATGGTTTCGATGAGATGAAGTCTAGATCCAATGGAAGGTCCCATTTCAGACATGAAGCTCTTCTGGCTGGTAACATCCGCATAGCTGCCCTAAAGAACTTAATCACCAACGGATGCAAATCCAAATGCACCCCTGAAAGGGCAGAGATAGCCAAAACATGCATTATCAGTGTTCTGACCTTGAGTCCACTCTCAAGACCCTTCCGTAGAAACTCTAGGAGTTCACCAACTGAGATTGGAAGACCATTTTCTTGATCAACTCTCTCCTTGATAAAGGCTCTCCAGACACTCCAGTACCTTGAATTAGTTGTAGATTTTCTTGACCTCATGAGTGCCTCAATGACTTCCTTAGAGAGACCCTGTGCCTCTAGACCCTTCTGCTCAATCTCCAGGCCATCAGGGCTAAATGGCCTGGATCTGGGTGAACAAATGGTCCCTAAATCAAGAGATCCCTGGAAAGTGGAAGTTTCTACTGTGGGACCATCGACAATATGAGAAGAGTTGGGAGCCAAGGCCGTCTCAGCCAAGCTGGAGCAATGCTGATCAATTCTCCCTTGCTCCCCTTCAGCTTCTGCAGAACCATCGGAATCAGAGGAAGAGGGGGAAAGATGTAACATAAACCCTTTGGCCACTGTTGTGTCAGAGCATTCACCCCCAGAGTCTGAGGGTCTGTCCTCCTGGCGAAGAACCTTTTGCATTTGCTGTTGTTTGCCGAAGCCATAAAGTTTAAAGACCCTTGGATGGAGCTGCCATTCGTGAGGATCTAAGGAGTTGGGACTTAAAAAGTCCACCTCCTTGTTGAGTCTGCCTGGAACAAAGGTCGCTGTTATGTAAGACAAGTGATGTTCTGCCCATACTAACAGCGGTTCTACTTCTGCCAGAAGACTTAGACTCCTGGTCCCTCCTTGTCTCCTGACATATGTGAAAGCCGACAAGTTGCTGCTTTTGATCTTTACTCGTTTTGAAAAAACTGTAATGCTTGATGAATGGCCCTTACTTCTAATATATTTGAGGGAATGTCTGACGATGACTGCCGCCATAGACCTTGCACCGCTCTTCCCTCTAGCACCACAACCCGGCCTGATCCTGAAGTGTCTGTGGTTACTATTATCCATTTTCATGGAAAGAGAGGCAACTCCTATGGACAATCGATCTGGTTGTAGCCACCACCTCAGTGCCTCTTTGAAAGGTTGATCTATCTGAACCGAATGCAAGGATCGACAATTCCCCCTGACCTGATCAGACGTAACTGAATAAATCTCATGTGCCAGGGTGCCCAGGCCACCAGATGAATGGAGGATGCCATCATACCCAGAAGATAAGCCAGTGTTGATGCCGGTTCCAGATGATAATTTTACCACCCCTTTTCCCGCGTCTATGATCGCCCCTAGAAAGGATACTTGTTAAGCTGGCTCCTTGCAAAATTTAGGCACCAGCCATGGTTTTGCAGAACCTGTGACGTATGGCCTGACTCCTTGTGGATGCTAGAAGAATTAGATTGTTTAGGTAATGAAACCTGCCATCTCAGAAAAGCGACCACAGTTACCAAGATTTTGGAGAATACCCGCGGTGCAGCGGAAATGCCTAAGGGTAGGCAGGCGAAATGAAACTGCTGGTTTCCTATGCAGAACCTTAGCTACTTCTGATGTTCCTCTGCAACAGGAACATGGTGATAATCATCCTGTATGTCCAGGGAGCACATCCAGTCCTCTGTACAGATCTCTGCTCTTACTGATTCCAAAGATTCCATCCTGAATCTTTGAACATAAAGGTACTGGTTTACCCTCCTGAGATTCAGTATTGGACGCCATGCACCTGATGGTTTTCAAACTAAAAACAAATGGGAATAAATCCCCCTTTCTCTTTCCCTTGCTGGAACAGGAACTATAACCTTCTGAGACAACATCTGCTGAAGGCATGATTGCAAAGCCTGTTTCATTTCCAATGGCTTCAGAAGGGGTGATACTAAGAACTTTGAGGGAAGTATCTGATTTCAGAACTCTGTTTCCCCTTCTCACAATATCCAAAAGCCACTGATGGCCAGAAAATGCTGTAATCTCTCTCCTCCCACTGGCCCCTGGGTACCCCTCTCTTCTGAAGGGCTTTCAGGAGGCCTAAGCTGGAGCGGCTGTTCTGGAACCAAAGTGTCAAAAGGAGCTACTTTGACCCCCCTGACCAGTTGGGACTTTACTACAAAAGAACTTTTTCATTTGTTGCTTTCACTTCTTTTGTGGCAAAATTTGACTCTTTCCACCAGATGCTTTAGAAATGAGTTCCTCCAATTTCTTACCAAAAAGCACCTGACCCTGGAACGGGGCTGCTTTAGAGGTGACATCTGCTTCCCAGGACCTAAGTCATTGCCACCATGGAAAGCATTAAGGATCTAGAGGCTAACCGAGTGATGTCTATTGAAGCATTGAGTAGAAATGAGGTTCCCATCTGGAGTTCAGAAAACCCTTCAAGGATGTCCGACATCTCTCGCCCTTCTCTGATGGCTGATTTAAGGTTTTCTAGCCAGGTCTCCATGGCCTTTGCCACTGAAACACAAGCTATAGCGGGTTTGGACATCTCCCCTGCCACTTGGAATGACCTTTTCAATTCTGATTCAATCCTTCTATCCACAGGATCCTTTAGTGTGGCTTCATATTCTAGTGGTAGTAAGGTACTCCTCGCGAAGTGAACCATGGGAGCATTCACTGATGGAATGGAGCATAGGTCTTTCACCTCCTCCTGCTTAAAAGGATATAGCTTATTAAATTTAGACTGTACCTTTAATTTTCTAGAGGTCCCATTCTCTTCCCATCCTCCCATTCTCCTTTAATAAGGTCATTAACTCCATGATGCAAGGGAAAATTCTGTGTCCTCTTCTTGGACCCTGGAAGAAAAGAAGAGGAGGATTGATGACTATCCTCCACTAAATACAGTGTACTTCTGATGGCTCTAATTAAAGGAGGAATCATGGCCTCATCAAATGCCAGTCGATCCCCCTCCTTTGGTTCTTCTTCTGATGAGGAATCTAATTCAAGCCCATCTCCAACTGTTTCAAATTCCACTTGTGGACATCTAGAAAATGCCGCTGCAAGAAAAAAAAAATGACTCCTGCTCCCGCAACCTAACCTGAGGTAGGAGTCTTGCTGTAATTTATAATGTAATGTAATTTATTTGATTGGTGGGAGAGGTTCTTCCATGAGGAGAGGGGAGGGCTATCCCGGAGAGTGCTGATATGGAGAGGGCCAGGAAAAAACAATTTTCCTGGGTTCCTTAGAAGACATGGCCAGTAATTTTCCAATCTGCTTAGTAGAAGTAATGATTAATAGAAAAGGAGCTTTGAAGGAAAGACACTTGATGGAACAATTCTCCAAGGGTTCATATGGAGATTCCCACAGCTTTCCCAAAGACAAGAGAAAGATCCCAAAGGAAGGAAAAGGTTGATACTCCTTAGGCCTTATCTTTGATATATCCTTCACTTCCTTGTAATAGGAGGAAAAGATGAAAGAGGCTTATCCAAAAGGGCAGAGAGAGCAGAGATCTGAACCTTAATAGCACTGACAGCCAGTTCCTTGTTAAATACCTCCTGTGTTGTCTCTCTGCTGAGAGAAAAATCTGTCTCTACTGAACAGGGGTCCGCAAACTATGGCCCCTGCTGCCTCCTCCCTTGCTAGTACCTGTGTCGGCATAGGTGGATTTTTATTAAAAAAAGAATTAAATCAAAATGCTCTGAGCGATGTTGTGCCTAAGTACATGTGCTTGTTGGGGTGGGGGGCGCTGCAATTTAGTGCTACTACAAAGTAGGGACAACCTGTCAGCTTACCAGTGACTCCGGTTTATGATGACATCATCAGGAGATTTCAGACTGCAAATCTCACGAGATTTCAGAATGGGAAAACATAGCAGAGGCAATCTAAGAGCCAGGCAGTAGTACACAGCACAAGCACAACTCTACCAGGCTAATTGTTCTACTGCTGGGGATCTGGGCTCACAGACACAGCAGTTGCAGATCCTTAACCCGCTTGTTGTCTGGTATGTAGGTATTATATTGTGACCTTTGGGTTACAAGATATTATTTGCTTAAAAACATATACCGGGGCCCCTATATAAAATAGTGCAGCAGTAGACAGTGTACCTGCTGGGAGTTCCTGTTAAAAGGCAATGTGTTTGGGGGGTCGTATTATTAAGAGGAGCAGCAAAAAGAAGTGTGTCTAGATGTGGGCCCCTAAGTTGGTAGCACTACAAATAAGATATGTACATCAATTCGTTGATGTTTTTTTTCCAAACTATAGTCCAGCCCCCCCAACAGTCCAAGGGATGGTGAACTGGCCCCCTGATTAAAACATTTGAGGACCCCTGCTATTGAAGAAAGCTGTCAATCCCATCTGAGATGGACTTCCCTCTGAATAGGTCTCATGTGGAACTTTGCACAAGGCACTGTATCAATAGTTGAAGTTATCAGTCCTAAGACTCTCATTAGACCCCTGAGAGAGGAGTGCGGCTGGACAACAACCTCTTGAACTGAATCCTTCAGGCTGAGTACCTTCTCTGGAGGGAGATAAACCTTCATCCTGGCTGAACTCCAACTTCAACCCCAAAAACTGGATTGTTCTGAATGGAATTAATAAGGATTTTTCACAGTTGATTATCCATCTGAGATGTTGAAGTAGGAAGATAGCTCTGTTCCTGTGCTTCTGTAGAAGAAAGGTTGAAATCGCTATGATAAGGGATTATTGTGATTTCTTCATCCCAATGAAAAGTTGCTATTGACGCTATTCTACTACTATTTGGTAAATACCCGAGAAGCTGTGGTTATACCAAAGGCAAAACTCTGAACTGGAAATGACAAAGTCCTCCCTCGATGTACAGAGCTATACGAAGAAATCTCCAGTGGTCTCTGCAGAGCGGCACATGAAGTATCTTTGAGGGCCAAAGAAAACATAAAGGGGCCGATTCACTAAAGTGCGATAAAACGTGCGCTATTTATAGCATGCGGTAAAAATTTTATTGCGTCTTAATTTTCGCGACTTTTCACACGATTCACTATAAGCATACTTGCGCTATTTTACGCGCGGTATTTCATGCGATATTTTTGTCGCGATAAATAGCGTGCACGGTATTTTTCGCATGCACGCTATTTATCGCAAGCGCTAATTGTCGCAACATTACGCACGCAACAATCGGCAGCATAAAACTGGTGACATTTTGCCCTGGGAGAGCACAGAGTGCTAGAGAGGTGCTGTATAAATGTTTATTTGCAAACCCCCCCCCAAAAAAACAATAAAAATATAAGTAAGAAAAAAAAGAAGTGCTAGAGATAATAAAATGGGGGGGGCATTTAAGAATATTTAGCCAAATACTTAGGGGTCCGTTTGCTAAAGTGGCTTAAATTAAGTGGGAGATTTTAGACACAGAATAAATGGCAAATATGTTATGGGCACTTTATTAAACGGGGACAAATATAATATTGCAATTATTCTGGCAACAAAACATTGGATTGGCAGTTATCACACTCGCCAGAAAATACGCTATGTACTAATTAACGCAAGTTTTACTATTCAGCAAAATGGGCTAAAGACAAAATTGTTGGCAGAATATTTGCAAACATTTAACCCATATAGCATATTGATGCTGTTACTGATAAATGTAAGAGTGTAGGGGAAACTACATGAAAGTATAGAATACCATATCAAGGAAGGAAAAATAATTAGACATTACTCAGTTCAAAAGTAGAAAAATAAAATCTTTTATTTTAACAATTAAAGGTAAAAAACCGGGGGGAAATAGCCTTAGTTCGGCTATTTCCCCCCGGAGCTGGGCCAGCTCGGCCTTGATGTTGGCCAGGTCCTCCTGCACTGATGGTCCCTCGTGTGCAGGAGAACCTGGTGCCCAGCGCTTGGCCTGGGGGGAGAACTCAAGGGCCTGGGGGGAAACTGGGGGAGGAAGGAAGGGGGGGAGTGTCCGGGTCCTCTGGGGCCGGTGCTGGGGCCACTTCTGGGGCTGGTGCTTGGGCCTCGGGGGCCGGTGCTGGGGCCACTTCTGGGGCTGGTGCTTGGGCCTCGGGGGCCGGTGCTGGGGCCAGTGCTGTGGCCTCTGGGGCCGGTGCTGGGGCCTCTGGGGCCGGTGGAGCCTGGTGGGCCACGGGAGCCAGGTGTGCCTGAGGTTGGGCCTGGGGATGAGGCGCCAGCTGAAGTTCTGTGAGATAGTATTGCAAGATGTTATTTTGTGTAATATACATATATATATATATATACATTCATACACCATCATAAATAACGGGGTCTCTCACAACAACATTTTTTGGGCCCCCCTCCTCCCACGCCCCCAATGGCCCCTCCCCCTGTGAACCCTCACATCAATACAAAGGACACACAGACATTGTTAGCCAGGGCCCCCTAAAACATTTGTGGCCCTTCCCCAAATGACTCACACTATGGGCCGCTCCCTGCTGCTACCCCCCTGCTTTAAACTCATTTATGCATATGTATTTGAAAATAGTGAAATAGATGTGTATATATATATATATATATACAATAGGAAGTGCTGGGAAGCTGCACACCATAAGGAACAATAACACCTGGGTGCCTGTGGCAAAACAAAATCTAGACAGGCATGGGGTGACGGCACACACAGGATTTTCACAAGGAGTCACAAAGATGTGAAATAATATTCAGAAGTTTATTGTGAGCAACGTTTCAGTTCCTCACTGGCATTATGGTTGGACGTGATGGACGTATGTCTTTTTTCAACCCAACTTACTATGTTACTTTCATCATCCCTGACATTTCTTACATTTGTACCTTTAGTTCAAATTACTTGCTAAATCTTTTACTGAACGTATACTGTAAAAGCATAATAAAGTACAATAATTACCTTCTGCAATTTCAGCTATCAGATCAGAATTCCTGCGCTTCAGGTCGGACCACTGATGCCGGAGCTGGCGGGGGTCCACATCAAGGGCAAACCCGGCGAGCAAACCCTCTCTTAGCTCGCGCAGGATCGCCCTCTTCCTCTCGTGGACCCCTAAGGGCCCCAGCGGCGGGTCGTCATATCCTGAACGTAGGAGAACGGTGACAATATAGCGCCTCTCCCCTGGTAGCAGATTAGAAACCCCAGGCATGGTCCTCTCTGTAGTGTGACTGCAGGCTCAATGACACAAAATGGCCCCAAGTCGCACATGTCACGAGATTACAAAATCGCTACAAAATGTCTGAAAGTCTCGAGATTACAAAGTCGCGACAAAAAAAATCGCCAAAATATACATAGTAATGTATTTTGTGCAACACAATATTTACCGCTATAGTACTGTATATTAGTAGCGAAATTCCATACATGCCAAGACTTTTGTAAAATTGAGTAAAAAGACACAGACTTGAATAAATAACACTGTAAGTCCATATTTTATTGCCAAAAACTCATTTACTGTACTTTTCTATAATTTTTCGCCTGCCTGTAGTAGGTGTTAATTTTCGCATAGACCAATGCGATATTTAGCGCGCCTAAGTGTTTGTGAATCATGCGATCGTGTTCTTTTCAGCACAAAAATTAACACATGCGTTAAAACTAGCGCGAAAAATAACGCATGCGAAAATGGCGACTTAACGCACGCGATAATACTATGGTGAATCGCGCGCTAATTATCGTGACTAATTTTACTTTAGTGAATCAGGCCCGTAATCTACTTGATCTAAGACCTTTACAACAGAGATCTGCCGTATTCATGAGAGAATGAAAGGAACTTCGCTCTACCTTCTTTCTGGAAATCAATCTAATACATTGACTCCAGCAATTCATCTCTCTGTACTCCATTGCTTCTATATTCACTGACTTGTCTCAGACAAAACTTAGAGGAACGGGCGCCATTTTAGCTAAGGGCAACCCTTGGTTACGTCTGAGTGTGCTGGCAGCAAAACCAGAGGGGCAGAGTTCTATCCCCTTCTACCCCTGGGGTGGTCCCATCCTCTGGGCCTGGAGCTGATGCCTTAGGCTTAGCTAATACACTTCATACACTTTCAGGGAATAAAAAAAGAAGGACAAAACCTCTTGTAAGGAAAAACAATCCACTCTCTTATACAGGTAGGACAAAAAAAAGTGGTAACTCCTATTTATGGGTGGGGTTGATTAACGCTTTCCTTTCTTTTTCTCTCCATTGGTCCTGATAATAATGTGCGGGTCGAGAAATATTTTACCCAATATTTGCTCCCACCCTGAACCTGAACCCTCCCCAACCCGGCTTCTGCCCTCTATGTATAGACCTGCGGGTGCCTATAAATTCAGAAGCCAGAAGATGCAGGCCGGCATGTTGGGTGGCTGGCAGGGAGAGTGAGTGAGCTTGCTCCCATACGGAGCACTGGGAATGGGATGCGCAGAAAACTTCAGTGTGTCCCATCCTGGTGTGGGGGGGGGGGGGGTGTTGGCGGAGAATGGGAGGGGCACATGTACAGTGTGTGTTGTGAAAACAGGTAATGAAATGGTTTACCTTTAAATTAACTTTCAATATCTAATAGAATGACCAGTTTTAAGCAACTTTTCAATTGGTCTTCATTATTTATTGTTATAGTTTTACATTATTTGCAGCCTTCTTCCTACTCTTTGCAGTGTTTGAATGGGGGTCACTGAATCCAGGAGCTAAAAATCTATTGCTCTGTGAGGCAACAGTTTGTTATTGTTACTTATTGTAACTTTTCTATTTAGGCCCTCTCCTATTCATATATCAGTCTCTTATCCAAACCACTCCCTGGTTGCTAATGTAACTCGGACGCTAGCAACCAAATAGCTGCTGAAACTCCAAACTGGAGAAACCCTGAACTGAAAATGAAATGACTAAAAAACGATTTTGCAAAATGTCTCAGAATATCACTCTCTGCATCATACTAAAAGTTTACTCAAGTGAACAACCATTTAAGTGTCCCATTAGTTACACAATTAGACACCCATACAAACATTAATATGTAGTTTACTTTAAAATCTATGTATGATGTTCAAACAATGACATATTAGTGCTGATAGTGTAACTAATGACACAATACAATGCAGGCAGTGGGACTTGTGTGAATGCTGCAATGACTGTACTACAGCAGGTTCGGGACTGTGCTACTTCTCTGCCAGTGCAACCCCCACGGATTTCTTCTGTAGCCTCCAAACCCCTCACTGTCCCCCTGATATCCCTCCCCATACCCCTCTCTCTCTCAGGGATAAGAGATGGAGGAAATAGATCCCAATGAACAAGGAAAATTGAAGGTTTATAAAAACCTCACCCAGACTGACAGGAGTGCGCCTGAGATATCAGGGGCTGTTTGGGGACAATCCGTGTAACCAACATGCAGAAAATCGCTGTCAGAGACAGGGACATTTACCCTGCAAGTGACTGTATAATCCCCGGGATATTTATGGAAGTAGATAATATTAATAACTTTGCTTTTTGAGAAGCTGGAAACACAGAATGAAAGCTCCCTAATGCTGAACATGGAAAGTGAAGTATGGGCGTGGCTAAATTGTGTCCAATTAGAAAGCGGTATCAGAATGTACCTGAGCCAATCAGCAGACAGAGTAGATTCTATAAAAAGAGAACAGAAAAGCGCGGCTGGTATATTTCTATTTTCTGAGAAGAACGATAGAAGATTTGCAATGGCTGAAGCAGCTGAGACGGCGCCTGCTCCTCCCCCGGCTGAACCCGCAGCCAAGAAGAAGAAACAGAGCAAGAAAGCAGCGGGGGCCACTAAATCCAAGAAGCCATCTGGGCCCAGTGTGTCCGAACTGATAGTCAAAGCCGTATCCGCTTCCAAGGAGCGCAGCGGGGTGTCCCTGGCAGCTCTGAAGAAGGCTCTGGCTGCAGGAGGTTACGATGTGGAGAAGAATAACAGCCGCCTCAAGCTGGCTCTCAAGGGCTTGGTCAGTAAGGAGACCCTTGTCCAAGTGAAAGGGAGCGGAGCCTCCGGGTCCTTCAAGCTCAACAAGAAGCAGCTGCAGAGTAAGGAGAAGGCGGCACCGGCAGCAGCCAAAGCCAAGAAACCGGCAGCAAAGAAGGCAGCCAAGTCCCCGAAGAAGCCCAAGAAGGTGTCCGCAGCCGCCAAGAGCCCAAAGAAGGTGGTGAAGAAAGCAGCAAAGGCCGCCAAGAGCCCAAAGAAGGTGGCGAAGAAAGCAGCAAAGGCAGCGAAGAGCCCCATAAAGCCTAAAGCTGCCAAAGCCAAGAAAGTGGCCAAGAGCCCCGCAAAAAAGAGCGTGAAGCCCAAAGCTGCCAAAAGCCCCGCAAAGGCCAAAGCAGCCAAACCCAAAGTGGCTAAAGCAAAGAAAGCCGCCCCTAAGAAGAAATAAGCTGGCTCACTGGCCAACTGCCCCAAAGGCTCTTTTAAGAGCCACCACATCCCCCTGAAAGGGCTTGTAATATACCGTGTATACTCGAGTATAAGCCGATCTGAATATAAGCCGAGGTACCTAATTTTACCTAAGAAAACTGGAAAAACTTATTGACTCGAGTATAAGCCTAAA
This sequence comes from Xenopus tropicalis, assembly GCF_000004195.4. Classification (NCBI taxonomy): domain Eukaryota; kingdom Metazoa; phylum Chordata; class Amphibia; order Anura; family Pipidae; genus Xenopus; species Xenopus tropicalis. Next base: position 135,492,740 of record NC_030679.2, on the reverse strand, counting down.
ATGTATTGGAGTCAGTAGACATTTTTCTTGCACCAAAAATGCACTGGAGTCAATTGGCTCTTTTTGATGCACAATAGGCACTTTTACACATTTCAGCAGTCCAGACCTGACATGGAACACATGGGCTATTTATATATTAAACAACTGCAGTAAGTAACACATTCCTTATGCTTTTTAGTCAGTAGAAAAGCCCATTGGGACAGAAGTGTACTTGAGTTATTTATTGTTATTGTGCCTAAAGTACTAAGTTGGGAGGCCTTTGTCATGGTGAAAAACGCTAGCTATGTTAATAACAGCATTGAGGTACATTATTTATATGTAAGCCTTAGTTACTTCTTATAAAGTGAAAACATTGATTTAGATTTTTTTTTCTTTTTTTACAAAGGGTAAAAATTAAACATAGCTGTGTTTAATATGAAACAGATTTTAACCCTACTGCCTGACCATTGCTGCATGTATATATAGATACCTAGACCCCAATTACTCTAATCCCATGCACACTGCCCTGCCCTGTGGTCACTGGTTCAAACAATGATTTGCAATCTGCAAATCTGAACAAGCAAATCTGTATTAATGTGAGTGACCTGTGTTTGCAGATCTGTAAACATGATTTTTATGGTGTTGTGTATGAAAATGCCAATGCGTTAGTTCGCGTTAATACTGAAATATAGGATCGATAAGGCGTGTTTACCCCAAATATACAAGGCTGGAATGCCTCACTAGGAATTCATTTAAGTTATGTCATTGAATGAAACGGCCCTTTTAAACCCCCCAGCCCACTATTTTACGAAAAGGCTGAGATTGTACGTTATGTGCTGCTTTAAATTAATCTGCTCCCTATAAATGTGTAGGGAGGTAGTGCTGGGTCCCTGCACTTACCCCCCTCCTGCTGCTGTTCCCTGTAGGGGAGCTGGCACTGAGACTTTGTGCTGTGAGCTGCTGCCTAGCAACAAGGTGAACAGCAAGCTCAGGGCTGCCGGAAGTTGCAAAACAGCCTGGGAGAGGAAGCCAGAGGGAGGAGACAGAAAGTCCCAGAGCTCCAGAAGCTGCACGTGGGCTCAGAGAGAGGAGCTGCACAAAAAGAAGCTGGCCTTTGGAACAGGCTGGTACAGGGAAGGCAGACCCTGTACCTGGAGAGACAGAGATCCTGTGAGGAGTCCTGACTGGAGGAACAAACACCTGCAGGGGGAGCCCATCTGAGTAGCTAAAGGGGCTAGTAGTCGCACTGCATGGCTGTGAGTGCTGGACTCGCCTGAAGATTCTGTGTGAATCACCCAAAAAGATCCCTGGAGTGAGTATCATTAAAGTGAAACTAATAAAGGAGCGCTTGAAGATTTAAAGTATATAAACTTTCCTTTGGACTGAGCTAAAGGACTGTACATAGTTAGAGAGATAGCTTGCGCTGGCAAAGCTAGTTAGTAAGGCCCTTATTGCCACTTTGATAGGAGTGTTATATGTATTAGTTTCCCCTTTATTTCAGATAAAAGTTATTTCTTTTATCAAGTACTGTGTGTGCATTATTATTGTTCCTAGTGGGGCCACCCGTAGGTGCATTCCCGGATCCCACTAGGTGGAGGCACTGCGCTAATAAGTACCAGGTACCCAGTCTCTCCCAATACCACTGCGGAGTGATTCAGGTTTGTCCCGTGCCATCAGGTAAGCGCCACACGTGGAGTGTAACACTGTCAAAAGTGCCAGAAGCGGTGAGGATAGGGTTACAAATGTATTTGTTAGTGTTGGGAAGGAAAGTGCATCCCTCCGTATTGCTTAGAATCATTAAGCAATAATGAATCATTTGGCAGGGGGGCAGCACACAGGGAAGGAGGTTGGGGGTCTCGGTGACAGGAGGGGAAGGAGGTTTGGGGTCTCGGTGACAGGAGGGGAAGGAGGTTGGGGGTCTCGGTGACAGGAGGGGAAGGAGAGAATTTGGTTGCGGGTTCAACTCGGTGACGTTTATAATTGCGGGAACAATGTGACACAATGGCTGCTTTGTGAGTTTCTAAAACTTTTGGAAATAGAATAGTACAGAGTAACCTGATCGGTACAAATACTGTACAGGCTGTCAGTGACTGTTCTAGGGTGAAACCATATAAAACGGACCCAATTTTGGCGGGCTTTTTAAATTTGAATTTCAAAAATCGTTCAGCCAATCATAGTAGAGCAACTGAGGTACTGAAAAAAATGGTGGTATATCCCTGCTCTTTGGGGATTGTGTTGTTATAGAAATTACTGATAAATATTTTGTGCTGTTAAGGTGTAATTTAGCAGCAGGGGAGAGAGCACAGAGGGGAAGGAGTCGGAGGGCAATGTTACAATGTGACCCATAACCGTTACAAAGAATATACTTTGAAATAAATGGGACAAAAAGGCTTTATAGCTACTTTGATACAACTATTGTAATGAATCAGCCGAGTGTAATGTTGTCTGTATTTGGGATTCTACTAGCGGATCTCATGGCTGTCTGCTGTGAGTAACATCTATACACTGTGCCTTTCTGTAGCCATATAAATGAATATAATGGCGGGACCAGTTTGGCGCCTCCGAGCGAGTTCAGAGAACAAAGCAATGTTGCAGCTGCAGGCAGAGCCCCTCCCCCACATGTGGCCATTTGCTGCCTCAGCTTCATTAAAACGAGTCTAAACTTCTAGCTGCGCTATTTATCTGTGAGAGGGGATTGTGCGCTAAGTATTTGGAAGTGATCCCAACGTATGTGAATATGATATACGAGTTAGGAGATTCATTCCAGTGATTGGGAACAAATTACAGTAATGCTCATAATAGCTTTATGGTTTTCTTTTTCAGCCGAATGACACAATCAAAGCCCATATAGATACAATTAGGGATTATGGCTGGAGAGTGACACTGATTTCTATTGGCTGGTTCTACTGCATGACGTGTAACCGCCTCATCCCTCCCGTTACATTCATACGATTGGTGACTCCTAAAGCTTGTGTTTCATTGGCTGCAATTGAACTTAACCAATCAGAGAAGAGAAGGACTCACACAGCCGCCTATATGAACCAAGCTGCCCGCTACAAAGTATCGTTTAGTATCGAGTTGTTTTGCTGAGCGGAAGCTTTTGAATCATGTCAGGAAGAGGCAAACAAGGCGGGAAGACCCGGGCAAAGGCCAAGACTCGCTCATCTCGGGCTGGGCTGCAGTTCCCAGTCGGCCGTGTTCACCGGCTGCTGAGGAAAGGCAATTATGCTGAGCGGGTGGGAGCCGGAGCTCCAGTCTATCTTGCCGCAGTGCTGGAGTATCTGACCGCTGAGATCCTGGAGTTGGCCGGGAACGCTGCCCGGGATAACAAGAAGACCCGTATCATCCCCAGGCACCTGCAGCTCGCTGTGCGCAACGATGAGGAGCTGAACAAACTGCTCGGAGGGGTGACTATCGCTCAGGGCGGTGTCCTGCCCAACATCCAGTCCGTGCTGCTCCCTAAGAAAACCGAGAGCACCAAAGCGGCCAAGAGCAAGTGAGCCCAGGAATGAGAGTGCCCTGACCCCAACCCAAAGGCTCTTTTCAGAGCCCCCCACTCTGTCTAAACAGCGCTGTATAACCTGCTACTTAGTGATACAATATAAATACATAAAGTATGTTTAATACTAATGTTATACTACACAGATACCTTCACCCCCTCTAAAAGAGCAACTGATAAGTAATAAAGTACATGTAACATATATAGTCCATACCATGAGTTCAAATGCATTTTTTGTCTCTGATCAAACACACTTTAGACCGAAAACTATACAAACTAACCATCAGATTAAAAGTGAGCAACAAAAGGGAAATAGTCAATCTTTACAACTTACAGGAACATAGTAACCGGTATCGTTACATAGCAACAGACTTCTGTCTACTATAAACGCAGGTGCTATGTAACAAGCCCAATAAAATACAAGTATATAGAATTCTGCTGGTTTGTCTATTAATGTATCTTTTTGTAACAAAAGCCGAAAAGTATGAAGGGCTCATTCCCAGTGAGAGTCCATTAAATAAAATCTCAACATAATAAAATGCCAGGAACCCGTCCCTATATATTGGGTTTCTGTATTCCAATCTGCCTGGAACACGGGAAAGCAGTGGCCCTTCTTTCAAGAAATCCTGCTCATTAGAAGTACTAATCATTGAGTTACTAAATCTGAGTAGCACAAGGGCCAGTAGCACCGATACCCTAAATGTATCTTATAGTTCAGCTCATTCCCAGAAAGTGTCGGTGGCTCTGAAAAGAGCCTTTGTGCCCAGTGAATAAAACCCCCTCGGATCTAAGCCCTCTCCCCTCGGATCCTGCGGGCCAGCTGGATATCCTTGGGCATGATGGTGACCCTCTTGGCGTGGATGGCGCACAGGTTGGTGTCCTCAAAGAGCCCCACCAGATAAGCCTCGCTGGCCTCCTGCAGAGCCATAACGGCTGAGCTCTGGAACCTCAGATCGGTCTTGAAGTCCTGGGCGATCTCCCGGACCAGACGCTGGAAAGGCAGTTTGCGGATCAGCAACTCAGTGGATTTCTGGTAGCGGCGGATTTCCCGGAGAGCCACAGTCCCTGGGCGGTAACGATGGGGTTTCTTGACTCCGCCAGTGGCCGGGGCGCTCTTCCTGGCTGCCTTGGTGGCCAACTGCTTGCGGGGAGCCTTCCCGCCTGTGGATTTGCGGGCGGTCTGTTTAGTACGGGCCATTGCAACAACGTAGAAGCACTAAAACGTTATGGTGTCTGGGGGCTGCCAAACATCCTATTTATAGGCAGCGCCTCCCTGTGATTGGCTCGACGCAAACACACCAAATACGTCTACATTTCTATTGGCTGCTCAGACCAAGTCTATTTTTTTTTAAATGCCCGCCAAAAGTCTGTCCGATATTATTACTTAAATAATAATGACGATTATGTTTATAAATTACTTACTTTGCTTTTTTCAAACCATATTACAATAAAATATATTTAGCAGATGTTTCTCATTCCCTTCGGATGCGCTGACTGACTCTGAATCCCGGAAACGTCTGCTGCGAGGTCAATTATATCAACCGCATGGGGGCAGCAAAGAGCTCTAAACGGGAATCAAACCGCTTCTTGTACAATGACTGTGTTTTATGTGGGTAGGGAGGGAGAGAATGTGGCGGGAAAGAGGTTTTGGAAAGAGGTGTTCAGATTTTCTATTAAGCCTTTTGTTTATCAGGCACTGTGTTTCTTATTTTCTCATTTAACAAATGATAAATTTACTGTCTGGGTATTTTTGTTTTAATTGTTGTCATTAAAAACAAAATTGTGTGACCACCAAAAAAGAAAGACCAACACAAACAGTAGCTAAGGGTATCTTTAGGGTTTTGTTTCCAAAACTGTGTGACCCCCATAAAACTTTCTTTCTGTAGGTTTCCTATTTATATTATGCCAAGATGTTGTATGAAAGACTGACACTATCAGTATTGGGCAGTGCAATTAACCTTGCCAATTAATACTTATTCTGTTAGTACTGACATTAGCGTTTGTATAGCATTGTGTAGTTGTATGGGATCCATAGATTCTCCTGCAACTTTAGCCCCTGAGGTAAATAACTCTCTAGCAGAGTGAGCTGTGATCTGGAAAGGTGGCATCGCTCTCTCATTATGAGCTTGTGTGTGCCCCAACATGGCTGCCTCCCGGTGTGGGTAGCCCAGCGCTGGCAGGGGCGGTTGAAAATTCTTTTTCCCCCTATATGGAGTGCAGGCTCAATTATATATTATATATATTATAAAATAAGGGCGATAGGAGCCCTTTAAGACCTTTACTCCTTCCTGCAAATCTGATGAACAGATCTCCATCTCCCCTGAAGACTTTGGTGCCATCCAGATAGATTCTCTGGATTCATCCTGCATCCATCAGAGGAAGCTGACTGTCCCTCTTGTGCCTCCTCATTAACATAAGGAAATATCATTTTCCTGGGCTCCTTAGAAGACAAGATTGTTGATTCACTAAAGTGCGTTAATTATTATCGCATGCTTTTTTGCGTTAAAATAGACGCAACAATTAGTGCACGATTCCCTACAGTATTACCGCGTGGGTTAATTTGCACGCCGAAATAACACGAATGATTCACAAACACTTAGATGCGAAAATTAACCCCTACTTGGGGCAGGCGGTAATTATAGAAAAGTACAGTTAATGAGCTTTTGGCAACACAATATGGATTTTGCAGTGGGATTTATTCAAGTCTGTGTTGGCCCCAGAGTGATGCAGCCGCCAGTTTGCAGGGAAATGGTCATGTCAGGACCTACCTGTACTGGAACTCTGGACTGTAAGTTAGGCAGGTTCTGCATTACCTCACTGAGCCACTGGAGACCTTGGGCATCCAGCTCCAAACATTCTGTTAACAGGTGGTTGCAATCAGACAATTAACGGGCTTTATAAGCCTGTCACAAGCAACCCCTGGTTGCTTGATCATTGAGCCCTTTTGTGATGCAGTGTCCTTGCCTGCCCGACTCCTGCCCGATTCCGTTCACCTTACCCTGTTCTACAACTCCTGTCCCTGACCTCTGTTGGATCTCCTGGTATTGACCTCGGCCTGATTATTGGACTTTCCCTGCCTTCAGCCTGCCCCTGACCACTGCCTGTTATTCCAGACCCTCCTTGTTTGCTGCCAGCCCAGACCCCCTGCCTGCTTTCCGGATTTGTTTTGTCTTCTGCCTGCCTCTGACCACTGGCCCATTGTAAGGACGTCCCTATTTCTTATCGCTCATTCTCATTGCTCACTTAATAAATCATGTTTCAGCAACATAACTTGTTTCCTGCCTACCAACAAGCGCAGTACCCCCTGTACCCATATTACATGGCATATAAGCTCCTAACTGCCAGCCACCCACCTGTGGCTGCTCCTGACAGAATGATCAAGCCACATAAAAAGGAGCCTGCTGGTAACAACTCTGTGGTTCAAAGTAACATAGTAACATAGTAACATAGTAAGTTGGGTTGAAAAAAGACATACGTCCATCAAGTTCAACCATAATGCCTATATATAACCTGCCTAACTGCTAGTTGATCCAGAGGAAGGCAAAAAACCCCATCTGAAGCCTCTCTAATTTGCCACAGAGGGGAAAAAATTCCTTCCTGACTCCAAGATGGCAATCGGACCAGTCCGTGGATCAACTTGTACTAAGAGCTATCTCCCCTACCCCTGTATTCCCTCACTTGTACTGAGAGCTATCCCCCCTACCCCTGTATTCCCTCACTTGTACTGAGAGCTATCTCCCCTACCCCTGTATTCCCTCACTTGTACTGAGAGCTATCCCCCCTACCCCTGTATTCCCTCACTTGTACTGAGAGCTATCCCCCCTACCCCTGTATTCCCTCACTTGTACTGAGAGCTATCTCCCCTACCCCTGTATTCCCTCACTTGTACTGAGAGCTATCTCCCTACCCCTGTATTCCCTCACTTGTACTGAGAGCTATCTCCCATACCCCTGTATTCCCTCACTTGTACTGAGAGCTATCTCCCATACCCCTGTATTCCCTCACTTGTACTGAGAGCTATCTCCCCTACCCCTGTATTCCCTCACTTGTACTGAGAGCTATCTCCCCTACCCCTGTATTCCCTCACTTGCTAAGAATCCATCCAGCCCCTTCTTAAAGTTATATAATGTATCAGCCAGTACGACTGATTCGGGGAGGGAATTCCAGAACCTCACAGCTCTCACTGTAACAAACCCTTTCCGAATATTTAAATGGAACCTCCCTTCTTCTAAACGGAGTGGGTGCCCTCGTGTCCGTTGGAAGGACCTACTGGTAAATAAAGCATTAGAAAGGTTATTATATGATGCCTTTATATATTTATACATAGTTATCATGTCACCTCTTAAGCGCCTCTTCTCCAGTGTAAACAGACCCAACTTGGCCAGTCTTTCTTCATAACTGAGACTTTCCATACCCTTTACCAGCTTAGTTGCCCTTCTCTGGACCCTCTCTAACTCAATAATGTCCCGTTTGAGCACTGGAGACCAAAACTGAACAGCATATTCTAGATGGGGCCTTACCAGCGCTCTGTAAAGGGGAAGAATAACCCCCTCCTCCCGTGAATCTATACCCCTTTTAATACAGCTCAAAACCTTGTTTGCCCTTGCAGCTGCTGCCTGGCATTGCTTGCTACAGCCAAGTTTATTATCTACAAGGACTCCAAGGTCCTTCTCCATTATGGATTTGTCTAGTGCAGTTCCATTAAGGGTATACGGGGCTGTATATTTTTACATCTCAGGTACAGGACCTTACATTTAGCAGCATTAAATCCCATCGGCTACTGAGCCTGTTTGTCAAGATCCTGCTGCTGCTGCATTTGTTGGTTTGTGGCATAATGAAAAGTAGAATTCTATGGAAGCCATTTCTTCTACTGTTGTACAACTGGCTGAATTCAGCCTCCCAGCATAGATTTTTAGTCCCCCAACTATGGAAAATATCAACAGAAGTCCAAGTACCACAATATTATTTTATATATTCTGAGACCTTCACTCCTCCCCTCCCACCTGATTGTGGGATTGTGGGTATTGTTCTTGGACCACAACTCAATAAGCTTGGAGAGCATTGTTTTACTCCATAGAAATAACTTCACCCAACATATGAAATCAGACTGGAGTGGGGGCACATTTGTATCTTGCTGGAGTGTTCCCAGTCTCACTTGGTAACAACTGTTCCAATAATATAATATACTTTCATTTGATACTTAAAATTGCCGGTATAAAGTCAGCTCTGTGGGGCAATAATGTGTCCAGTCGTGTGATATATACATAGATATCTTTTATTAGTGCTGATAGTGTAACTAATGACACAATACAATGCAGGCAGTGGGACTTGTGTGAATGCTGCAATGACTGTACTACAGCAGGTTCGGGACTGTGCTACTTCTCTGCCAGTGCAACCCCCACGGATTTCTTCTGTAGCCTCCAAACCCCTCACTGTCCCCCTGATATCCCTCCCCATACCCCTCTCTCTCTCAGGGATAAGAGATGGAGGAAATAGATCCCAATGAACAAGGAAAATTGAAGGTTTATAAAAACCTCACCCAGACTGACAGGAGTGCGCCTGAGATATCAGGGGCTGTTTGGGGACAATCCGTGTAACCAACATGCAGAAAATCGCTGTCAGAGACAGGGACATTTACCCTGCAAGTGACTGTATAATCCCCGGGATATTTATGGAAGTAGATATTATTAATAACTTTGCTTTTTGAGAAGCAGGAAACACAGAATAAAAGCTCCCTAATGCTGAACACGGAAACTAAAGGATGGGCGTGGCTAAATTCTGTCCAGTTAGAAAGCGGTATCGCAATGCAACTGAGCCAATCAGCAGACAGAGTAGATTCTATAAAAGGAGAACAGAAAAGCGCGGCTGGTATATTTCTATTTTCTGAAAAGAACGGTAGAAGATTTGTAATGGCTGAAGCAGCTGAGACGGCGCCTGCTCCTCCCCCGGCTGAACCCGCAGCCAAGAAGAAGAAACAGAGCAAGAAAGCAGCGGGGGCCACTAAATCCAAGAAGCCATCTGGGCCCAGTGTGTCCGAACTGATAGTCAAAGCCGTATCCGCTTCCAAGGAGCGCAGCGGGGTGTCCCTGGCAGCTCTGAAGAAGGCTCTGGCTGCAGGAGGTTACGATGTGGAGAAGAATAACAGCCGCCTCAAGCTGGCTCTCAAGGGCTTGGTCAGTAAGGAGACCCTTGTCCAAGTGAAAGGGAGCGGAGCCTCCGGGTCCTTCAAGGAGACATATCCTATAAAAATGATGAATGTACCAGGGAATTATACTCCTCTAGATATAGAAGGATTGTGCTTAAAAAGTTGTGTTTCTGACTGATTTATTGAGAAATTCCCCCCAAACCCCACTAGCCCCGCCCATCTGTTCCACTTCCTGCTGGCTGAATTCTCTGGATGAGCTGGGGAGCCGGCGGCCCTCCATACACTGCACTGTAGGATAGGAACCAATCAGCAGCTAGGCTGACCTGATAGGGAACTGCAGCCTGTGTGTGCTTTTGTGACTGCAGGGCTGTGATTGGCTCTCCCCCTCCTACTGTGCTTCTGGCAGAGACCGTTAGGACACGCCCACTCTCCATTTCACACTGGACAGAGAAGTGATATGATCTATAGGGAGCTCCAATAAAGGGGCCATTTTTACAGAGAGGATTAATTTTTAGCCCAAAGGGAAACCAGCACCGGATATTATTCATAATTGCCTACAAAATTAGCCATTTTTCCCATTTATCCAATATGTCTCCTTTCAAGCTCAACAAGAAGCAGCTGCAGAGTAAGGAGAAGGCGGCACCGGCAGCAGCCAAAGCCAAGAAACCGGCAGCAAAGAAGGCAGCCAAGTCCCCGAAGAAGCCCAAGAAGGTGTCCGCAGCCGCCAAGAGCCCAAAGAAGGTGGCGAAGAAAGCAGCAAAGGCCGCCAAGAGCCCAAAGAAGGTGGCGAAGAAAGCAGCAAAGGCAGCGAAGAGCCCCATAAAGCCTAAAGCTGCCAAAGCCAAGAAAGTGGCCAAGAGCCCCGCAAAAAAGAGCGTGAAGCCCAAAGCTGCCAAAAGCCCCGCAAAGGCCAAAGCAGCCAAACCCAAAGTGGCTAAAGCAAAGAAAGCCGCCCCTAAGAAGAAATAAGCTGGCTCACTGGCCAACTGCCCCAAAGGCTCTTTTAAGAGCCACCACATCCCCCTGAAAGGGCTTGTAATATAGTGGGGTCTCCTGCTTCTACCATGGCTTTTAATAAGCAATAAAAACTATTAACCTCGCACCGGCCCAACATTCGTTCAGTTATCGCCAACTAATATCCCTGGCCAGTAAGTAACTGCAAAGTTTCCCAAATACACAAATAGTTTTGTGTTCCCCTCCCTTTAGTGCTGCCGGACTGCTCTCCGTCAATTAAACCTGGCCAAACCAACCTGCCTTGTGTTGCGCCTATTATTAAAGAGCATGTATGTAGCCTATAAGCAACAGGCTGATCTGTAAAATATTCTTTTGCAAAGGGAACTGCACTAATTCATTTCAGGACAGAATACAGAGAACAAAACAATAATCTAAACCCTGTTACTGATCTATATACGGATTGCCGCGATACTTTTGGTGGCTCAGGGAAACAGAAGGTTGATGCTCTCACTTCTTACTGCTAATGAGTAGGGCGGGTCCACTTTTAGCCAATCACGGGGCGCCGATTGTTTCCCCTTGGAAGCAAAAGAAAGGGGCGGGGCTGATATTGCAGTTCCCTGTCAGGTCTGCTCAGTCTCTATAAGAGAGAAGATGAGCGACGCAGAGCGTTATATTTTCTAGTTTTCTGAAAAGAGAGAGACATGTCTGGCAGAGGCAAGGGCGGTAAGGGCCTGGGGAAAGGAGGCGCCAAGCGCCACAGGAAGGTGCTGCGGGATAACATCCAGGGGATCACCAAGCCCGCCATCCGCCGCCTGGCACGCAGAGGGGGAGTCAAGCGCATCTCCGGCCTCATTTATGAGGAGACTCGGGGGGTGCTGAAAGTTTTCCTGGAGAACGTTATCCGGGACGCTGTCACCTACACCGAGCACGCCAAGAGGAAGACTGTTACCGCTATGGATGTGGTGTATGCTCTCAAGCGCCAGGGCCGCACTCTCTACGGATTCGGGGGTTAAACCCTCTTATTCCCTCACAGCATCATTTCCCAAAGGCCCTTTTAAGGGCCCCCACTTATTCACCAAAGGCTGTTTATGCTTCTCCCCAAGTAATTTATCTAAGACTACTACTCATACAAGAGCAGTGGCACACAGTAGCCAAAAGCTGAATTGGGGAAACGCGTTAGTTTGTTCCTTCTGAAAACTAGAATCGATGATGCGAGTCAATTCATATAAACTTTACAGCCCCAAAGTAATCTGATAGTGAGATGGGGGCGAAACTAAGGACTGAAGTGGCCAGAGGAATTAATGGCTGCATTAGTAATCTGCCCCTTAAGGATTGTGTAGTTACAGATATAATTAAAGAGTGATTTAAGTATTTTGCACCGGAGATTAGGGGTCTGAGAAGGGAGAGGATTTTGTGGTGAATTGAATCCTGTGATGTTTGAGAAAATCAACATTTATTTCTTTCGAAATGGATTATTTGTAAAGAGAAAAACCGGACACGTGAATTTTACATCAGGGATCCTGGAGTAACTCAATGGCAGGAATAATATTCGCTAGTAGAATATCTAACGCTGAGTGCGGAGAGTAAAACCTATACACTGTGCCTTTCTGTAGCCATATAAATTAGCGGGAACATTTTGGCGCCTCTGTGAGAGAAGCAGCGAGTTCATTCCGTTCAGAGAACAAAGGAACCGCGGCACCTTCCCCAGATGCGATTAATTTACCTCCAGCTTTTTATACCTGAGCACATAATGCCCTCTAGTGCCCATATACAGAAATAACATTTCTTCATAATGAGCCAAATCAAGATCAAAAGATTGTAGAAAGAAATCATAGAGCAATACCCATAATTACCATCAAAAATGCTACAAAATGACTTGGTGGTTTTCCTACCTCACAAACAGCCTGACATTTTTCTAACTTGCTTTTCTTTATCTGTAAGAAACAAATAGCCATTAGTAGTGATGGGCAAAATTATGCGCCAGGGAGGATTCCAGGCAAATTTTTTAAGATTCCTGAATTTTCAGGCAAAGCGAAACAAGACGGATTACTAATCACTAGCCATTAGTGATATGTTACACAATCACAGGAAGAATTTAAAATTGGCATCCTAATTTAAACCCTTATCAGCACACATTGCTTCTTGGCAAGTGGAGCTGTTACTTGTTCAAAAACTTGCCAGATCAATTGCCTAATACTGTGCCTGAATTCAGAGAAATACTGAAGCATTTTTAGACCTTATACAGCTTTTGGCCAAAGTGAGGCCCCTTCAGTTTCCACCAGGCACACACGTTGGTTCTTAGCAAGCGGATAGTAATTCCAAGTACAATTTTAAAATGAGCTACGACACAGACCCCCGATGGCTGGAAACTGCAAATCCTTTATGGACGGTGTCAAATTGCCAAGGGTTAAAGTGGTTCTCAAGCAAAGGCCAAGGCAATTCCTATTTGGGTCATCCTCCAAACTAGAGGCAAAGCTGTTTCCTTGAGAATTCCCGCCATGCGGGCAGAAGAGCGTTTCCCGAGTGAGTAAATGCACACCATGGTGCACCGGGCTCCCAGGGTCCCATATGGTCTAGTGGTAAGGATTCCTGGTTTTCACCCAGGCGGCCTGGGTTCGACTCCCGGTATGGGAAACGCCGCTTTTGCTATTCCAACTGCTTGGCGAGCCCATTGATTGGTCCAGTGCCTAAAGATTTCTGCTATGCTCAGGTGTGCAACTTTGGCCTTTGTTGCGATTAACGGCCACAGGTGGGTATGGAGAATGAACGTGAAAGAGCCCAGATCAGAGCTGCGACCTGAGCGCCCTTTTTGCATTTCAGAGCGTCTTCCGTTTGAGACATCCGCTGTCACAGAACCTGCACCCGGCAGAACACCGTTGGCGTTGGTGGCATAGTGGTGAGCATAGCTGCCTTCCAAGCAGTTGACCTGGGTTCGATTCCCGGCCAACGCACAGCGTCCTCTGTTGCGGCACGGACGAGCGCTTTTTAAAAAGGTTGCCGCCATAGTGACCCGCGGATGTCACCACTTTATAGCCATGCCTGCCCATGCAGGGTACAGGGCAAAAGCGCTTCCAATCTGTCCTTTGCAACCTTCAGAGAGGAGATTTGCAGTGGGAACGTGTCTGTATTACAGCCTGTGCAGTCTTCTCACTGTGTGCATCATGCTAAAATTCTTCATTTTTCTAAGTTGTACACAGGATTGGCTTGAATGAAAACAAAACAAAAAGTAAGAAAGCAGCACCGGAACGGGCAGCGCGAGCTCTAAGAAAGCATCCTTCGAGCCGGAATTGAACCAGCGACTTACCAATTGCTGCATCACACCTACAGTCCTCCGCTCTACCAGCTGAGCTATCGAAGGCCAGAAATGTGCGTCGACGGGAGGGGGTGACAGTTCTCTTGAGAAACCCAACAGAAGCCGAAGCCTTCCAAAAGTTTGCCCCGTGTGAGGATCAAACTCATGACATTGAGATTATGAGACTGACACGCTACCTACTGTGCTAATGAGGCTGCAAGCGGCGGGAGTCTGGTGTCCACCCTGGTGCCGAGGAAAGAGAACGTTCCCTGACCGGGAATCGAACCCGGGCTGCGGCGGTGAGAGCGCTGAATCCTAACCACTAGACCACTAGGGATGTAGCGAACTGTTCGCCGGCGAACTAATTCGCGCGAACATCGGGTGTTCGCAAGTCCGCAAATTCGCGAACTTTTGGCGATGTTCGCCATTTGGGTTCACCTTAGCTGGCGCCAAATTTTGACCTCTCACCCCAGACCAGCAGATACATGGCAGCCAATCAGGCAGCTCTCCCTCCTGGGCCACCCCCCCCTTGGACCACTCCCTTCCATATATAAACCGAAGCCCAGCAGCCGTTTTACATTCTGCCTGTGTGTGCTTGAAGAGATAGTGTAGGGAGAGAGCTGTGTATTGATTTGAGGGAGAGTTTAAGTAGGTTTTCTGGCTAGTAATCTACTTTCTACTGCTCTGTATTTGTGTGGGGAGAGAGCTGTGTATTGATTTGAGGGAGAGTTTAAGTAGGTTTTCTGGCTAGTAATCTACTACTGCTCTGTATTTGTGGGGGGATAGGAGCTGTGCATTGATTTGAGGCAGAGTTTAAGTAGGATTTCTGGATAGTAATCTACTTTCTACTGCTCTGTATTTGTGTGGGGAGAGGAGGTGTGTATTGATTTGACGGAGAGTTTAAGTAGGTTTTCTGGCTAGTAATCTACTAATGCTCTGTATTTGTATGGGGAGAGGAGCTGTGTATTGATTTGAGGGAGAGTTTAAGTAGGTTTTCTGGCTAGTAATCTACTACTGCTCTGTATTTGTGTGGGGATATGAGCTGTGCATTGATTTGAGGCAGAGTTTAAGTAGGATTTCTGGCTAGTAATCTACTTTCTACTGCTCTGTATTTGTGTGGGGAGAGAGCTGTGTATTGATTTGAGGGAGAGTTTAAGTAGGTTTTCTGGCTAGTAATCTACTTTCTACTGCTCTGTATTTTTTGTCTAAATAACAGTTTGTCTAAATAACAATAATAATTCCATGTCCAGAAACATCACCTGAGTGACGGTTTTCCACCAGCAATAATATATTCCGTATCCACTACTGTATACGTTGCCCTTGCAGGCCTTGTTGCCCGGTGTCTGCAACCAAGTGCCACCTAGCTGTGTGAGCTTTTTCACAATTTGTCTAAATAACAATAATAATTCCGTGTCCAGAAACATCACCTGAGTGACGGTTTTCCACCAGCAATAATATATTCCGTATCCACTACTGTATATGTTGCCCTTGCAGGACTTGTTGCCCGGTGTCTGCAACCAAGTGCCACCTAGCTGTGTGATCTTTTTCACAATTTGTCTAAATAACAATAATAATTCCGTGTCCAGAAACATCACCCAAGTTGTTGTTGTTTTGTAAAAATAAAAAAAATGCCAGGCAAAGGCAAGCCGCCACGCAGAGGCACTAGGGGCCGTGCTGCTATGATATCCTATGGCCCTAGGAAATTGCCCAGTTTTCCGAAGGCACTTACCCTGAACTCCCAAAATGCTGAAGAGGTAGTTGACTGGCTTACACAGCACACCCCATCCTCTACTGTTTCTAACTTTGCCACAACATCCTCATCCTCCTCTGCTATGGGCACCCCACGTACCACTTCCTCCACCACCGCTGCCCCTTCTTCACTGGAGTCAGAGGAGTTATTTACTCATGAGTTTGTGGAACTGAGTGATGCGCAACCATTATTGCCAGAAGAAGATGAAGGAGATGAGGACGTTACACCAGATATCATAATTCAGGCAGGCAACACAACAGAGATGGACATAAGATGTGATGAGATCCCCGCTGCTGCTGTCTTCTGTGAGCTGTCAGAAGAAATTGATGCATCTGAGGAGAATGATGATGAGGAGATTGATATTTTGTGGGTGCCCACAAGAAGAGAGCAAGAGGAGGATAGTTCAGATGGAGAGACGGAGAGTCAGAGAGGCAGGAGGAGAATAAGACTTAGAAGAAGCAGGGACAGCTCCCAGGGAACAGTAGGGCAACAACATGAATCGGCACCTGTGGTTAGCCAGCCAATGCACCCGCCAACTTCTACTGTTACTGCTAGAAAGCCCACATCAAAAGGCTCAGCAGTATGGCATTTTTTTAATGTGTGTGCCTCTGACAAAAGCGCTGTAATTTGCAATGAGTGCAGTAAGAAACTGAGTCTTGGGAAGCCCAACACCCACTTAGGTACAACTGCTATGCGAAGGCACATGAACGCCAAACACAAAGCACTATGGGAGCAACACCTCAAAGGCAGCAGCCAAACGCTAAGCCACCCTCCTTCTGCTCCAGCATCTTACTGCTCTAACTCTTCTGTCCTTGACCCGTCTCAACCACCCTCCACTCCGCCTTCCACCTTGACCACCAGTTCCTGCTCATCTGCCCCCAGCCAAGTTTCTGTGAGGGCCATGTTTGAGCGTAAGAAACTAATGCCTCCGAGTCATCCCCTTGCCCGGCGTCTGACAGCTGGATTGTCTGCACTTTTAGCCCGCCAGCTTTTACCATACCAGCTGGTGGACTCTGAGGCTTTCCACCAATTTGTAGCAATTGGGAAACCGCAGTGGAAGGTACCCAGCCGCAATTTTTTTTCACAGAAGGGAATACCACACCTGCACCAGCATGTGCAGAGCCAAGTCACCGCATCTCTGTCATTTAGTGTTGGGGCAAAGGTCCATATGACTACTGACACATGGTCCTCCAAGCATGGTCAGGGCAGGTATGTCACCTACACTGCCCACTGGGTGAACCTGGTGATGGCTGGGAAGCAGGGAATGCGTGGTTCAACAACAGTGGAGTTGGTGTCACCGCCACGGGTTGCATGCGGGTCTGCCACCACCTCTACTCCTCCTTTGCTCTCTAACGCGTCTTCTAAGTCATCTTCTAAGTCGTCTTCTAACTTGGCTTCTTCCTCGGCTTCTTCCTCCTCTGCTGCTGTGTCCTCCTCCACACCTGTGCACCCCCAGCTCCACATAGGCTATTCGACGTGCCAGGTACGCTGTTGTCATGCTGTCTTGGGCATGACGTGCCTGGAAAGTAGAAACCATACCGGATCTGCACTCCTGTCATCTCTGCACTCACAGGCCGATCGGTGGCTGACCCCACACCAACTGAAAATCGGAAAAGTGGTGTGACAACGGAAGCAATCTGTTGGCAGCACTGAGACTGGGCAATTTAACACATGTGCCCTGCATGGCACATGTTTTAAATTTGATAGTCCAATGGTTTGTCTCGAAGTACCCAGGATTGCAGGACATTCTCAGGCAGTCCAGGAAGGTGTCTGGCCATTTCAGACGTTCCTACACAGCCATGGCACGCCTTGCTGACATTCAGCGGCGGCACAAGTTGCCAGTCAGGCGTTTAATTTGCGACAGCCAGACTCGCTGGAATTCCACGCTAATGATGTTTGAACGTCTGCTGCAACAACAAAGAGCCGTCAATGAATACCTATTTGAACTGGGTGGTAGGACTGGATCTGCAGAGCTGGGGATTTTTTTCCCCGTTACTGGGTGCTTATGCGCGACGCCTGCAGGCTGATGTGCCCTTTTGACGATGTCACAAATATGGTTAGTCGCACTGAAGGCACCATCAGTGACCTAATACCCTTTGCATTTTTTCTTGAGGGTGCCGTGCGACGAGTGACAGATGACGCTGTAGACCAGCGTGAC
This sequence comes from Xenopus tropicalis, assembly GCF_000004195.4. NCBI lineage: Eukaryota > Metazoa > Chordata > Amphibia > Anura > Pipidae > Xenopus > Xenopus tropicalis. The sequence goes on along the minus strand of NC_030679.2, from coordinate 135,474,963 downwards.
CAAGAGCATGATTTCTGGGCGGAATCACCAGAACGTTCCCAGGCACCTGCTGCAACGCAGGGAGAGGTGTCAGAAGTGGAGTCAGAGGAGGAAGGTGGCTTTGTGGAGGCAGAAGACCAACAGGAGCAGGCTTCCCGGGGGGCTTGTGGTCACCTTTTGGGGAGCCCTGGTCTTGTACGTGGCTGGGGGGAGGAGACGGTGGTGGATGAAGATGTAGTCCTTGATAACGAGGAAGGGGAGATGGATACCTATGCATCCAACCTTGTGAGAATGGGGTCTTTCATGCTGTCATGCCTGTTGAAGGACCCCCGTATCAAGAGGCTTAAGGAGAAGGACCTGTACTGGGTGGCAACGCTACTAGACCCTCGTTACAAGCATAAAGTGGCAGAAATGTTACCAACGTACCACAAGTCCGAAAGGATGCTGCATTTCCAAACCAGCCTGCAAAACATGTTGTACAATGCTTTTAAGGGTGATGTCACTCCACATTCCAGGGGCAGAGGTGCCGGTAATCCTCCCACGAGCACACCTGCAAGGACAATGCACTTTGGCCACTCTGTAACATCAGACATGCAAAGTTTTTTCAGTCCAAGGCAGCGCCAGGACCCTTCTGGATCCACCCTCAGAGAACGCCTCGACCGGCAGGTAGCGGACTACCTGGCATTAACTGCAGATATTGACACTCTGAGGAGCAATGAACCCCTGGACTACTGGGTGCGCAGGCTTGATCTGTGGCCAGAGCTGTCACAATTTGCCATAAATCTCTTGTCTTGCCCTGCCTCAAGTGTCCTCTCAGAAAGGACCTTTTGTGCAGCAGGAGGGATTGTAACTGAGAAGAGAACTCGCCTAGGTCACAAAAGTGTTGATTACCTGACCTTTATTAAAATGAATGAGGCATGGATCTCGGACGGTTACTGCACGCCGGAAGACTTGTTCTGACTGCCCATGCAGCTGTCCTTCTCTGCCTGGGGATTGGTTATGATACCATCTAGCTTTGATGTTTTTTCTGTCTTCTGTGCTTGGCACCCTATCTTAGTTCTTTGAAAGGGTTTGCCTGGGGCATGGTTGTGATACCATTTATCTAACATATTTTTTTTGTCTTCTGTGCTTGGCACGCTATCTTCATTTTTTTAAAAGGTTCTGCCAGGGGAATTGTTGTGAAACCATTTATCTAACATTTTTTTTCTGTCCTCTGGGCTTCAGTGGCTGCGACAACAAAAATACAAACTTTTTCAACATTTATCTAAAATATTTTTTCTGTCCTCTCCTCTGTGCTTCAGTGGCTGCGACAAAAAAAAAAAAATTTTCAGGAAAGTACACATTCCTGATTTTTCAGGGTTCTGCAACAGCGGCAAAATCGTATCCTTTATGGTCACCACAGGTGATCAATAAAGTAGGACAAAACTGGGCCCACACTGCAGAATCAGTGTTTTTTTTTACCTCTGCCTGACCGTGCACGTGCGCACAAGCACGGTGACTGCTAAACACACCACTACAGAAATATTCCCACCGACAGGACGAACGTCCTGGAGGTGACAAGCAACTAGTAAAAACTATTATTCGCTTACTTGACGGTATCATTAAAGCTTTTTGCGTTTTTCTTCGTTGCAGTAGACGCGGTGTTTTGTCTTTGCGTGTAAACCGGCCGTAACCTTTACACGACTTGATTGGCATGTAGACGCCGGACGTTTTAAAGCAGTTTATTACACAAGTTTAGGAATGTAGTGTGATTTGTGCCCTTTACAGCACAAAAAGCAACGCTGTGTCAACAACTTATTTTTGAGAGACATTTTTGCCCTTGATCCCCCTCCGGCATGCAACTGTCCAGGTTGTGGCACCCTTTAATCAACTTTAAAATCAGTTTTCTGGCCAGAAATGGCTTTTCTAGGTTTTAAAGTTCGCCTTCCAAATGTAGTCTATGGGGTTCGCAAAGTTTGCGAACGTTTGCACTTTTCGGCGAAAGTTCGCGAACGGGTTCGCGAACATTTTTTTTGAGGTTCTCTACATCCCTACCGACTGAGGAGAAAATCTCTACTGTCAGTCACATGGCTGTACAACTGTATTGTGGAACATGAAATCTAGCTACTGAGCAGAATTTCTCTACTATTAGTTACATGGTTGGGGAAGTGGATTGTGGGGTAACAAATGCCGTCGTCATTAGATGCTGAGTTTTAAAGCTCCTATTTCTGTGCCAAGACGTGTGAAAATCTCTGCAAGACGTGTGAAAATCTCTGCCTAAACCTCCTCTGTGGCAGGAAAGCTTCTGCCTGATGCGGTTAACTGTGCATATGGCAAATATATTTGCTTAGCTCAAGGGCCCAAAATACTGTCCAAATGGGTAAGAGGCAGGGTGGGTATTATTTTTGGTTATGGTTTTTTCCGGACGCAATTGATATTTTTCGATGGCATGGATATTTTCCTCTCATTTCCAAACACCGGGCTTTCCGTAATAAAATATTTTTACAAAATCTCTCTGCTACATTAACGTGCACCTCACCTTTTCAATGATGTTAAACCGCTTCAGGCGTAACCAAAAAGCGGTTTCGAACCGGGGACCTTTCGCGTGTGAGGCGAACGTGATAACCACTACACCACAGAAACTACTGTGAGCGGGCTGGACGGGGGCCCCCTATCCCAATCACTAGGAAAGATGATGACAGCACTGGGAGCATGAAAAAAGCAACCCCTCTAATGAACAATGCTGTTCAGGTGCATGGTTAGACGACTCATTTGGTAGAGTTAGCGAGACCAGTTTGCCTGCCAGCAGAATTTGCACTTCCTTTGCTCTTACTGCCAGACAAGATCTAGGCTTCTATATCTTATTTTATGGAGATTTCTGACTCGTACAGATCAAAAACTCCCAGCAGTACACTGCCCAACTTTTGAATCTCCACTCCATAAATCCGAATACTACACATTTCAAGGACCAACATTCTACCAACAGTAGGTTTACCCCAGGAAACCATCTGTTTTTGGGAAGAGCTCATTCTGACAAATCCAAAATGGGTAAGTACGTCTTTCGACTCCTCACGTTACTTTACGTGAAGAGGGGCAGTATTTTTTTGCCTACATGGGGCCGATTGGTTGGAAGCGCCGCACAGGTGGGGCCCGCATACGGCAACCGCACGCCTTTGTCGCGTAGACATGTTCGGGATACAAGAAGACTTGAAAAGGTTAGCGCCCAACGTGGGGCTCGAACCCACGACCCTGAGATTAAGAGTCTCATGCTCTACCGACTGAGCTAGCCGGGCAACTGACCGCCGTATGCCACAGGGTCAGCATACCCCTCTTTTCGACGCCGTCTAGCTCGACAGCTAGGGCTTGAGCCGAACTTACTTGTTGCCCATTGTTTTCATTACGAAATATCTATGTGTTTTTTTTAAATTTTATTTCTGGCACTAAAGAAGAAAAGACAAACCAGTTTCACTTTGGCACTTCCCGTCAGTTCCTGTTCCTGCTGCGAGTGGAGGAGAAGCTGGTAAAACTAATTAGCAGTCCACTGAGAAGCCTTCTGATAGCGAGCTGCCGAAAGTCTGCAGCTTTGTATTGCTACGTGACTTTCTCTGGGTCTACAGCAGTAATCCTCGCATTTAATAGAGGGCTCTCTCCTAGATAGTGATGAGCGAATCTGTCCCGTTTCGCTTCGCCGAAAAATTAGCGAATCTTTCAAAAGATTCGCGAAAGGGCAAAAATGTTGCACGGAAAAAAAAAAAAGTCGCCCGCGACTATTCTTTTAACGCTTGCCTATTCTTTTGACGCCCACGACTATTCTGTTAACACTCTGGACTATTCTTGTGACAATTTTTGGACGCACGACTATTCTTTTGACGCCCGCGACTATTCTTGCGACAATTTTTGGATGCGCGGTGAATTTTTTCATCCGTTTCACGAAACAATCCACCTCTGGCGAGACGCGGAAATTGCCCGCGAATCCACGCCTGCCAAAACATTTCGCCCATCACTACTCCTAGATTTTTGTGTCTATTGATATGGTGTCAACGCATTCGCTTACCTTGTGGGCCCCCAAATGCTGATGTAAGTCCAAAGGGGTGCAGCAAAGTGTGGCTTTTAGGGCCTCTTGCTGCTTTCTAATATTTTGTACAGTCTGCAATGAATGCTATTAGGTTTCATGTGTGTTAGTCAAAATCCCCATCTCCTGAGCCTTCTAGAGCACAAGGCTCTCACAAATGGCACCTCCATACTGAATGCGTGCGGCAATTCTTCAGTCTGCATACTCAATCTTACTAAACACTCTCCAAGAGGATGTTTCTGCCCGGTTTCGAACCGGGGACCTTTCGCGTGTTAGGCGAACGTGATAACCACTACACTACAGAAACAACTGTGAGCGGGCCGGACGGGGGCCCCCTATCCCAATCACTAGGAAAGATGATGACAGCACTGGGAGCATGAAAAAAGCAACCCCTCTAATGAACAATGCTGTTCAGGTGCATGGTTAGACGACTCATTTGGTAGAGTTAGCGAGACCAGTTTGCCTGCCAGCAGAATTTGCACTTCATTTGCTCTTACTGCCAGACAAGATCTAGGCTTCTATACCTTATTTTGAGGAGATTTCTGACTCGTACAGATCAAAAACTCCCAGCAGTACACTGCCCAACTTTTAAATCTCCACTCCATAAATCCGAATACTACACATTTCAAGGACCAACATTCTACCAACAGTAGGTTTACCCCAGGAAACCATCTGTTTTTGGGAAGAGCTCATTCTGACAAATCCAAAATGGGTAAGTACGTCTTTCGACTCCTCACGTTACTTTACGTGAAGAGGGGCAGTATTTTTTTGCCTACATGGGGGCCGATTGGTTGGACGCCGCACAGGTGGGGCCCGCATACGGCAACCGCACGCCTTTGTCGCGTAGACATGTTCGGGATACAAGAAGACTTGAAAAGGTTAGCGCCCAACGTGGGGCTCGAACCCACGACCCTGAGATTAAGAGTCTCATGCTCTACCGACTGAGCTAGCCGGGCAACTGACCGCCGCATGCCACAGGGTCAGCATACCCCTCTTTTCGACGCCGTCTAGCTCGACGGCTAGGGCTTGAGCCAAACTTACTTGTTGCCCATTGTTTTCATTACGAAATATCTATGTGTTTTTTTTAAATTTTATTTCTGGCACTAAAGAAGAAAAGACAAACCAGTTTCACTTTGGCACTTCCCGTCAGTTCCTGTTCCTGCTGCGAGTGGAGGAGAAGCTGGTAAAACTAATTAGCAGTCCACTGAGAAGCCTTCTGATAGCGAGCTGCCGAAAGTCTGCAGCTTTGTATTGCTACGTGACTTTCTCTGGGTCTACAGCAGTAATCCTCGCATTTAATAGAGGGCTCTCTCCTAGATAGTGATGAGCGAATTTGTCCCGTTTCGCTTCGCCGAAAAATTAGCGAATCTTTCAAAAGATTCGCGAAAGGGCAAAAATGTTGCACGGAAAAAAAAATTGTCGCCCGCGACTATTCTTTTAACGCTTGCCTATTCTTTTGACGCCCACGACTATTCTGTTAACACTCTGGACTATTCTTGTGACAATTTTTGGACGCACGACTATTCTTTTGACGCCCGCGACTATTCTTGCGACAATTTTTGGATGCGCGGTGAATTTTTTCATCCGTTTCACGAAACAATCCACCTCTGGCGAAACGCGGAAATTGCCCGCGAATCCACGCCTGCCGAAACATTTCGCCCATCACTACTCCTAGATTTTTGTGTCTATTGATATGGTGTCAACGCATTCGCTTACCTTGTGGGCCCCCAAATGCTGATGTAAGTCCAAAGGGGTGCAGCAAAGTGTGGCTTTTAGGGCCTCTTGCTGCTTTCTAATATTTTGTACAGTCTGCAATGAATGCTATTAGGTTTCATGTGTGTTAGTCAAAATCCCCATCTCCTGAGCCTTCTAGAGCACAAGGCTCTCACAAATGGCACCTCCATACTGAATGCGTGCGGCAATTCTTCAGTCTGCATACTCAATCTTAATAAACACTCTCCAAGAGGATGTATCTGCCCGGTTTCGAACCGGGGACCTTTCGCGTGTTAGGCGAACGTGATAACCACTACACTACAGAAACTTCCTGCTGATGAGGATGCTGCTGCTGCTGCTGCTGCCGCCTGGACTGGAGAGGCAGTGTCAAAAGCAGCTGAGAGACCTAGGAGTATTAGTAGCGAGAAGTGGGTTTTGGCTGAAGTTGATAACAGGTCATTGCTTTATCGAGATAAAGGCAAGCAGAGAGGAGGAGTTTGTTGTGCAATATCATTTCTGATAGCGTTACCCAAACGCTCTTGCTGATTTTGCTTTATTTACCATGAGAAGTTGGTTTGCTGGCAGATATGCAGCATGCACCCAAGGTTACAAAGAGATGATACAAGTTACACAGACTTGCTGTGTATTGCTCTTAATCTGTCTTCTGTATAAAGCTGTAGCACCTCAGATCTTGCATGCCGAGTAGTTTGGCAAAGACTTTCTTGCGGCCAGCTTAAAGCGAGGCCGAGGAAAGAGAAAGTTCCCTGACCGGGAATCGAACCCGGGCCGCGGCGGTGAGAGCGCCGAATCCTAACCACTAGACCACCAGGGAAGCACTTACTGCTTTCCTTTTCATGTAACTGTGACCAAGCAATTCCAACTTACTATTATTTGTCACATGGTTGTACAACTGCATAATGGAATATGGCGTCGACCCACTGAGGAGAAAATCTCTACTGTCAGTCACATGGCTGTACAACTGTATTGCGGAACATGAAATCTAGCTACTGAGCAGAATTTCTCTACTATTAGTTACATGGTTGGGGAAGTGGATTGTGGGGTAACAAATGCCGTCGTCATTAGATGCTGAGTTTTGCAGCTCCTATTTCTGTGCCAAGACGTGTGAAAATCTCTGCAAGACGTGTGAAAATCTCTGCCTAAACCTCCTCTGTGGCAGGAAAGCTTCTGCCTGATGCGGTTAACTGTGCATATGGCAAATATATTTGCTTAGCTCAAGGGCCCAAAATACTGTCCAAATGGGTAAGAGGCAGGGTGGGTATTATTTTTGGTTATGGTTTTTTCCGGACGCAATTGATATTTTTCGATGGCATGGATATTTTCCTCTCATTTCCAAACACCGGGCTTTCCGTAATAAAATATTTTTACAAAATCTCTCTGCTACATTAACGTGCACCTCACCTTTTCAATGATGTTAAACCGCTTCAGGCGTAACCAAAAAGCGGTTTCGAACCGGGGACCTTTCGCGTGTGAGGCGAACGTGATAACCACTACACCACAGAAACTACTGTGAGCGGGCTGGACGGGGGCCCCCTATCCCAATCACTAGGAAAGATGATGACAGCACTGGGAGCATGAAAAAAGCAACCCCTCTAATGAACAATGCTGTTCAGGTGCATGGTTAGACGACTCATTTGGTAGAGTTAGCGAGACCAGTTTGCCTGCCAGCAGAATTTGCACTTCCTTTGCTCTTACTGCCAGACAAGATCTAGGCTTCTATATCTTATTTTATGGAGATTTCTGACTCGTACAGATCAAAAACTCCCAGCAGTACACTGCCCAACTTTTGAATCTCCACTCCATAAATCCGAATACTACACATTTCAAGGACCAACATTCTACCAACAGTAGGTTTACCCCAGGAAACCATCTGTTTTTGGGAAGAGCTCATTCTGACAAATCCAAAATGGGTAAGTACGTCTTTCGACTCCTCACGTTACTTTACGTGAAGAGGGGCAGTATTTTTTTGCCTACATGGGGGCCGATTGGTTGGAACGCCGCACAGGTGGGGCCCGCATACGGCAACCGCACGCCTTTGTCGCGTAGACATGTTCGGGATACAAGAAGACTTGAAAAGTTAGCGCCCAACGTGGGGCTCGAACCCACGACCCTGAGATTAAGAGTCTCATGCTCTACCGACTGAGCTAGCCGGGCAACTGACCGCCGCATGCCACAGGGTCAGCATACCCCTCTTTTCGACGCCGTCTAGCTCGACGGCTAGGGCTTGAGCCGAACTTACTTGTTGCCCATTGTTTTCATTACGAAATATCTATGTGTTTTTTTTTAAATTTTATTTCTGGCACTAAAGAAGAAAAGACAAACCAGTTTCACTTTGGCACTTCCCGTCAGTTCCTGTTCCTGCTGCGAGTGGAGGAGAAGCTGGTAAAACTAATTAGCAGTCCACTGAGAAGCCTTCTGATAGCGAGCTGCCGAAAGTCTGCAGCTTTGTATTGCTACGTGACTTTCTCTGGGTCTACAGCAGTAATCCTCGCATTTAATAGAGGGCTCTCTCCTAGATAGTGATGAGCGAATCTGTCCCGTTTCGCTTCGCCGAAAAATTAGCGAATCTTTCAAAAGATTCGCGAAAGGGCAAAAATGTTGCACGGAAAAAAAAAAATGTCGCCCGCGACTATTCTTTTAACGCTTGCCTATTCTTTTGACGCCCACGACTATTCTGTTAACACTCTGGACTATTCTTGTGACAATTTTTGGACGCACGACTATTCTTTTGACGCCCGCCACTATTCTTGCGACAATTTTTGGATGCGCGGTGAATTTTTTCATCCGTTTCACGAAACAATCCACCTCTGGCGAAACGCGGAAATTGCCCGCGAATCCACGCCTGCCGAAACATTTCGCCCATCACTACTCCTAGATTTTTGTGTCTATTGATATGGTGTCAACGCATTCGCTTACCTTGTGGGCCCCCAAATGCTGATGTAAGTCCAAAGGGGTGCAGCAAAGTGTGGCTTTTAGGGCCTCTTGCTGCTTTCTAATATTTTGTACAGTCTGCAATGAATGCTATTAGGTTTCATGTGTGTTAGTCAAAATCCCCATCTCCTGAGCCTTCTAGAGCACAAGGCTCTCACAAATGGCACCTCCATACTGAATGCGTGCGGCAATTCTTCAGTCTGCATACTCAATCTTACTAAACACTCTCCAAGAGGATGTTTCTGCCCGGTTTCGAACCGGGGACCTTTCGCGTGTTAGGCGAACGTGATAACCACTACACTACAGAAACTACTGTGAGCGGGCCGGACGGGGGCCCCCTATCTCAATCACTAGGAAAGATGATGACAGCACTGGGAGCATGAAAAAAGCAACCCCTCTAATGAACAATGCTGTTCAGGTGCATGGTTAGATGACTCATTTGGTAGAGTTAGCGAGACCAGTTTGCCTGCCAGCAGAATTTGCACTTCCTTTGCTCTTACTGCCAGACAAGATCTAGGCTTCTATATCTTATTTTATGGAGATTTCTGACTCGTACAGATCAAAAACTCCCAGCAGTACACTGCCCAACTTTTAAATCTCCACTCCATAAATCCGAATACTACACATTTCAAGGACCAACATTCTACCAACAGTAGGTTTACCCCAGGAAACCTTCTGTTTTTGGGAAGAGCTCATTCTGACAAATCCAAAATGGGTAAGTACGTCTTTCGACTCCTCACGTTACTTTACGTGAAGAGGGGCAGTATTTTTTTGCCTACATGGGGGCCGATTGGTTGGACGCCGCACAGGTGGGGCCCGCATACGGCAACCGCACGCCTTTGTCGCGTAGACATGTTCGGGATACAAGAAGACTTGAAAAGGTTAGCGCCCAACGTGGGGCTCGAACCCACGACCCTGAGATTAAGAGTCTCATGCTCTACCGACTGAGCTAGCCGGGCAACTGACCGCCGCATGCCACAGGGTCAGCATACCCCTCTTTTCGACGCCGTCTAGCTCGACGGCTAGGGCTTGAGCCAAACTTACTTGTTGCCCATTGTTTTCATTACGAAATATCTATGTGTTTTTTTTAAATTTTATTTCTGGCACTAAAGAAGAAAAGACAAACCAGTTTCACTTTGGCACTTCCCGTCAGTTCCTGTTCCTGCTGCGAGTGGAGGAGAAGCTGGTAAAACTAATTAGCAGTCCACTGAGAAGCCTTCTGATAGCGAGCTGCCGAAAGTCTGCAGCTTTGTATTGCTACGTGACTTTCTCTGGGTCTACAGCAGTAATCCTCGCATTTAATAGAGGGCTCTCTCCTAGATAGTGATGAGCGAATCTCTGGACTATTCTTGTGACAATTTTTGGACGCACGACTATTCTTTTGACGCCCGCCACTATTCTTGCGACAATTTTTGGATGCGCGGTGAATTTTTTCATCCGTTTCACGAAACAATCCACCTCTGGCGAAACGCGGAAATTGCCCGCGAATCCACGCCTGCCGAAACATTTCGCCCATCACTACTCCTAGATTTTTGTGTCTATTGATATGGTGTCAACGCATTCGCTTACCTTGTGGGCCCCAAATGCTGATGTAAGTCCAAAGGGGTGCAGCAAAGTGTGGCTTTTAGGGCCTCTTGCTGCTTTCTAATATTTTGTACAGTCTGCAATGAATGCTATTAGGTTTCATGTGTGTTAGTCAAAATCCCCATCTCCTGAGCCTTCTAGAGCACAAGGCTCTCACAAATGGCACCTCCATACTGAATGCGTGCGGCAATTCTTCAGTCTGCATACTCAATCTTACTAAACACTCTCCAAGAGGATGTTTCTGCCCGGTTTCCACTGCATAATGGAATATGGCGTCGACCCACTGAAGGAAGAAAATCTCTACTGTCAGTCACATGGCTGTACAACTGTATTGCGGAACATGAAATCTAGCTACTGAGCAGAATTTCTCTACTATTAGTTACATGGTTGGGGAAGTGGATTGTGGGGTAACAAATGCCGTCGTCATTAGATGCTGAGTTTTGCAGCTCCTATTTCTGTGCCAAGACGTGTGAAAATCTCTGCAAGACGTGTGAAAATCTCTGCCTAAACCTCCTCTGTGGCAGGAAAGCTTCTGCCTGATGCGGTTAACTGTGCATATGGCAAATATATTTGCTTAGCTCAAGGGCCCAAAATACTGTCCAAATGGGTAAGAGGCAGGGTGGGTATTATTTTTGGTTATGGTTTTTTCCGGACGCAATTGATATTTTTCGATGGCATGGATATTTTCCTCTCATTTCCAAACACCGGGCTTTCCGTAATAAAATATTTTTACAAAATCTCTCTGCTACATTAACGTGCACCTCACCTTTTCAATGATGTTAAACCGCTTCAGGCGTAACCAAAAAGCATGTTTCTGCCCGGTTTCGAACCGGGGACCTTTCGCGTGTGAGGCGAACGTGATAACCACTACACTACAGAAACTACTGTGAGCGGGCTGGACGGGGGCCCCCTATCCCAATCACTAGGAAAGATGATGACAGCACTGGGAGCATGAAAAAAGCAACCCTCTAATGAACAATGCTGTTCAGGTGCATGGTTAGACGACTCATTTGGTAGAGTTAGCGAGACCAGTTTGCCTGCCAGCAGAATTTGCACTTCCTTTGCTCTTACTGCCAGACAAGATCTAGGCTTCTATATCTTATTTTATGGAGATTTCTGACTCGTACAGATCAAAAACTCCCAGCAGTACACTGCCCAACTTTTAAATCTCCACTCCATAAATCCGAATACTACACATTTCAAGGACCAACATTCTACCAACAGTAGGTTTACCCCAGGAAACCATCTGTTTTTGGGAAGAGCTCATTCTGACAAATCCAAAATGGGTAAGTACGTCTTTCGACTCCTCACGTTACTTTACGTGAAGAGGGGCAGTATTTTTTTGCCTACATGGGGGCCGATTGGTTGGACGCCGCACAGGTGGGGCCCGCATACGGCAACCGCACGCCTTTGTCGCGTAGACATGTTCGGGATACAAGAAGACTTGAAAAGGTTAGCGCCCAACGTGGGGCTCGAACCCACGACCCTGAGATTAAGAGTCTCATGCTCTAACCGACTGAGCTAGCCGGGCAACTGACCGCCGCATGCCACAGGGTCAGCATACCCCTCTTTTCGACGCCGTCTAGCTCGACGGCTAGGGCTTGAGCCAAACTTACTTGTTGCCCATTGTTTTCATTACGAAATATCTATGTGTTTTTTTTTAATTTTATTTCTGGCACTAAAGAAGAAAAGACAAACCAGTTTCACTTTGGCACTTCCCGTCAGTTCCTGTTCCTGCTGCGAGTGGAGGAGAAGCTGGTAAAACTAATTAGCAGTCCACTGAGAAGCCTTCTGATAGCGAGCTGCCGAAAGTCTGCAGCTTTGTATTGCTACGTGACTTTCTCTGGGTCTACAGCAGTAATCCTCGCATTTAATAGAGGGCTCTCTCCTAGATAGTGATGAGCGAATCTGTCCCGTTTCGCTTCGCCGAAAAATTAGCGAATCTTTCAAAAGATTCGCGAAAGGGCAAAAATGTTGCACGGAAAAAAAATTGTCGCCCGCGACTATTCTTTTAACGCTTGCCTATTCTTTTGACGCCCACGACTATTCTGTTAACACTCTGGACTATTCTTGTGACAATTTTTGGACGCACGACTATTCTTTTGACGCCCGCCACTATTCTTGCGACAATTTTTGGATGCGCGGTGAATTTTTTCATCCGTTTCACGAAACAATCCACCTCTGGCGAAACGCGGAAATTGCCCGCGAATCCACGCCTGCCGAAACATTTCGCCCATCACTACTCCTAGATTTTTGTGTCTATTGATATGGTGTCAACGCATTCGCTTACCTTGTGGGCCCCCAAATGCTGATGTAAGTCCAAAGGGGTGCAGCAAAGTGTGGCTTTTAGGGCCTCTTGCTGCTTTCTAATATTTTGTACAGTCTGCAATGAATGCTATTAGGTTTCATGTGTGTTAGTCAAAATCCCCATCTCCTGAGCCTTCTAGAGCACAAGGCTCTCACAAACGGCACCTCCATACTGAATGCGTGCGGCAATTCTTCAGTCTGCATACTCAATCTTACTAAACACTCTCCAAGAGGATGTTTCTGCCCGGTTTCGAACCGGGGACCTTTCGCGTGTTAGGCGAACGTGATAACCACTACACTACAGAAACTTCCTGCTGATGAGGATGAGGATGCTGCTGCTGCTGCTGCTGCCGCCTGGACTGGAGAGGCAGTGTCAAAAGCAGCTGAGAGACCTAGGAGTATTAGTAGCGAGAAGTGGGTTTTGGCTGAAGTTGATAACAGGTCATTGCTTTATCGAGATAAAGGCAAGCAGAGAGGAGGAGTTTGTTGTGCAATATCATTTCTGATAGCGTTACCCAAACGCTCTTGCTGATTTTGCTTTATTTACCATGAGAAGTTGGTTTGCTGGCAGATATGCAGCATGCACCCAAGGTTACAAAGAGATGATACAAGTTACACAGACTTGCTGTGTATTGCTCTTAATCTGTCTTCTGTATAAAGCTGGAGCACCTCAGATCTTGCATGCCGAGTAGTTTGGCAAAGACTTTCTTGCGGCCAGCTTAAAGCGAGGCCGAGGAAAGAGAAAGTTCCCTGACCGGGAATCGAACCCGGGCCGCGGCGGTGAGAGCGCCGAATCCTAACCACTAGACCACCAGGGAAGCACTTGCTGCTTTCCTTTTCATGTAACTGTGACCAAGCAATTCCAACTTACTATTATTTGTCACATGGTTGTACAACTGCATAATGGAATATGGCGTCGACCCACTGAGGAGAAAATCTCTACTGTCAGTCACATGGCTGTACAACTGTATTGCGGAACATGAAATCTAGCTACTGAGCAGAATTTCTCTACTATTAGTTACATGGTTGGGGAAGTGGATTGTGGGGTAACAAATGCCGTCGTCATTAGATGCTGAGTTTTGCAGCTCCTATTTCTGTGCCAAGACGTGTGAAAATCTCTGCAAGACGTGTGAAAATCTCTGCCTAAACCTCCTCTGTGGCAGGAAAGCTTCTGCCTGATGCGGTTAACTGTGCATATGGCAAATATATTTGCTTAGCTCAAGGGCCCAAAATACTGTCCAAATGGGTAAGAGGCAGGGTGGGTATTATTTTTGGTTATGGTTTTTTCCGGACGCAATTGATATTTTTCGATGGCATGGATATTTTCCTCTCATTTCCAAACACCGGGCTTTCCGTAATAAAATATTTTTACAAAATCTCTCTGCTACATTAACGTGCACCTCACCTTTTCAATGATGTTAAACCGCTTCAGGCGTAACCAAAAAGCATGTTTCTGCCCGGTTTCGAACCGGGGACCTTTCGCGTGTGAGGCGAACGTGATAACCACTACACTACAGAAACTACTGTGAGCGGGCCGGACGGGGGCCCCCTATCCCAATCACTAGGAAAGATGATGACAGCACTGGGAGCATGAAAAAAGCAACCCCTCTAATGAACAATGCTGTTCAGGTGCATGGTTAGACGACTCATTTGGTAGAGTTAGCGAGACCAGTTTGCCTGCCAGCAGAATTTGCACTTCATTTGCTCTTACTGCCAGACAAGATCTAGGCTTCTATATCTTATTTTATGGAGATTTCTGACTCGTACAGATCAAAAACTCCCAGCAGTACACTGCCCAACTTTTAAATCTCCACTCCATAAATCCGAATACTACACATTTCAAGGACCAACATTCTACCAACAGTAGGTTTACCCCAGGAAACCATCTGTTTTTGGGAAGAGCTCATTCTGACAAATCCAAAATGGGTAAGTACGTCTTTCGACTCCTCACGTTACTTTACGTGAAGAGGGGCAGTATTTTTTTGCCTACATGGGGGCCGATTGGTTGGACGCCGCACAGGTGGGGCCCGCATACGGCAACCGCACGCCTTTGTCGCGTAGACATGTTCGGGATACAAGAAGACTTGAAAAGGTTAGCGCCCAACGTGGGGCTCGAACCCACGACCCTGAGATTAAGAGTCTCATGCTCTACCGACTGAGCTAGCCGGGCAACTGACCGCCGCATGCCACAGGGTCAGCATACCCCTCTTTTCGACGCCGTCTAGCTCGACGGCTAGGGCTTGAGCCAAACTTACTTGTTGCCCATTGTTTTCATTACGAAATATCTATGTGTTTTTTTTTAATTTTATTTCTGGCACTAAAGAAGAAAAGACAAACCAGTTTCACTTTGGCACTTCCCGTCAGTTCCTGTTCCTGCTGCGAGTGGAGGAGAAGCTGGTAAAACTAATTAGCAGTCCACTGAGAAGCCTTCTGATAGCGAGCTGCCGAAAGTCTGCAGCTTTGTATTGCTACGTGACTTTCTCTGGGTCTACAGCAGTAATCCTCGCATTTAATAGAGGGCTCTCTCCTAGATAGTGATGAGCGAATCTGTCCCGTTTCGCTTCGCCGAAAAATTAGCGAATCTTTCAAAAGATTCGCGAAAGGGCAAAATGTTGCACGGAAAAAAAAATTGTCGCCCGCGACTATTCTTTTAACGCTTGCCTATTCTTTTGACGCCCACGACTATTCTGTTAACACTCTGGACTATTCTTGTGACAATTTTTGGACGCACGACTATTCTTTTGACGCCCGCGACTATTCTTGCGACAATTTTTGGATGCGCGGTGAATTTTTTCATCCGTTTCACGAAACAATCCACCTCTGGCGAAACGCGGAAATTGCCCGCGAATCCACGCCTGCCGAAACATTTCGCCCATCACTACTCCTAGATTTTTGTGTCTATTGATATGGTGTCAACGCATTCGCTTACCTTGTGGGCCCCCAAATGCTGATGTAAGTCCAAAGGGGTGCAGCAAAGTGTGGCTTTTAGGGCCTCTTGCTGCTTTCTAATATTTTGTACAGTCTGCAATGAATGCTATTAGGTTTCATGTGTGTTAGTCAAAATCCCCATCTCCTGAGCCTTCTAGAGCACAAGGCTCTCACAAATGGCACCTCCATACTGAATGCGTGCGGCAATTCTTCAGTCTGCATACTCAATCTTACTAAACACTCTCCAAGAGGATGTTTCTGCCCGGTTTCGAACCGGGGACCTTTCGCGTGTTAGGCGAACGTGATAACCACTACACTACAGAAACTTCCTGCTGATGAGGATGAGGATGCTGCTGCTGCTGCTGCTGCTGCCGCCTGGACTGGAGAGGCAGTGTCAAAAGCAGCTGAGAGACCTAGGAGTATTAGTAGCGAGAAGTGGGTTTTGGCTGAAGTTGATAACAGGTCATTGCTTTATCGAGATAAAGGCAAGCAGAGAGGAGGAGTTTGTTGTGCAATATCATTTCTGATAGCGTTACCCAAACGCTCTTGCTGATTTTGCTTTATTTACCATGAGAAGTTGGTTTGCTGGCAGATATGCAGCATGCACCCAAGGTTACAAAGAGATGATACAAGTTACACAGACTTGCTGTGTATTGCTCTTAATCTGTCTTCTGTATAAAGCTGGAGCACCTCAGATCTTGCATGCCGAGTAGTTTGGCAAAGACTTTCTTGCGGCCAGCTTAAAGCGAGGCCGAGGAAAGAGAAAGTTCCCTGACCGGGAATCGAACCCGGGCCGCGGCGGTGAGAGCGCCGAATCCTAACCACTAGACCACCAGGGAAGCACTTGCTGCTTTCCTTTTCATGTAACTGTGACCAAGCAATTCCAACTTACTATTATTTGTCACATGGTTGTACAACTGCATAATGGAATATGGCGTCGACCCACTGAGGAGAAAATCTCTACTGTCAGTCACATGGCTGTACAACTGTATTGCGGAACATGAAATCTAGCTACTGAGCAGAATTTCTCTACTATTAGTTACATGGTTGGGGAAGTGGATTGTGGGGTAACAAATGCCGTCGTCATTAGATGCTGAGTTTTGCAGCTCCTATTTCTGTGCCAAGACGTGTGAAAATCTCTGCAAGACGTGTGAAAATCTCTGCCTAAACCTCCTCTGTGGCAGGAAAGCTTCTGCCTGATGCGGTTAACTGTGCATATGGCAAATATATTTGCTTAGCTCAAGGGCCCAAAATACTGTCCAAATGGGTAAGAGGCAGGGTGGGTATTATTTTTGGTTATGGTTTTTTCCGGACGCAATTGATATTTTTCGATGGCATGGATATTTTCCTCTCATTTCCAAACACCGGGCTTTCCGTAATAAAATATTTTTACAAAATCTCTCTGCTACATTAACGTGCACCTCACCTTTTCAATGATGTTAAACCGCTTCAGGCGTAACCAAAAAGCATGTTTCTGCCCGGTTTCGAACCGGGGACCTTTCGCGTGTGAGGCGAACGTGATAACCACTACACTACAGAAACTACTGTGAGCGGGCCGGACGGGGGCCCCCTATCCCAATCACTAGGAAAGATGATGACAGCACTGGGAGCATGAAAAAAGCAACCCCTCTAATGAACAATGCTGTTCAGGTGCATGGTTAGACGACTCATTTGGTAGAGTTAGCGAGACCAGTTTGCCTGCCAGCAGAATTTGCACTTCATTTGCTCTTACTGCCAGACAAGATCTAGGCTTCTATATCTTATTTTATGGAGATTTCTGACTCGTACAGATCAAAAACTCCCAGCAGTACACTGCCCAACTTTTAAATCTCCACTCCATAAATCCGAATACTACACATTTCAAGGACCAACATTCTACCAACAGTAGGTTTACCCCAGGAAACCATCTGTTTTTGGGAAGAGCTCATTCTGACAAATCCAAAATGGGTAAGTACGTCTTTCGACTCCTCACGTTACTTTACGTGAAGAGGGGCAGTATTTTTTTGCCTACATGGGGGCCGATTGGTTGGACGCCGCACAGGTGGGGCCCGCATACGGCAACCGCACGCCTTTGTCGCGTAGACATGTTCGGGATACAAGAAGACTTGAAAAGGTTAGCGCCCAACGTGGGGCTCGAACCCACGACCCTGAGATTAAGAGTCTCATGCTCTACCGACTGAGCTAGCCGGGCAACTGACCGCCGCATGCCACAGGGTCAGCATACCCCTCTTTTCGACGCCGTCTAGCTCGACGGCTAGGGCTTGAGCCAAACTTACTTGTTGCCCATTGTTTTCATTACGAAATATCTATGTGTTTTTTTTTAATTTTATTTCTGGCACTAAAGAAGAAAAGACAAACCAGTTTCACTTTGGCACTTCCCGTCAGTTCCTGTTCCTGCTGCGAGTGGAGGAGAAGCTGGTAAAACTAATTAGCAGTCCACTGAGAAGCCTTCTGATAGCGAGCTGCCGAAAGTCTGCAGCTTTGTATTGCTACGTGACTTTCTCTGGGTCTACAGCAGTAATCCTCGCATTTAATAGAGGGCTCTCTCCTAGATAGTGATGAGCGAATCTGTCCCGTTTCGCTTCGCCGAAAAATTAGCGAATCTTTCAAAAGATTCGCGAAAGGGCACAGATGTTGCACGGAAAAAAAATTGTCGCCCGCGACTATTCTTTTAACGCTTGCCTATTCTTTTGACGCCCACGACTATTCTGTTAA
The DNA here is from genome assembly GCF_000004195.4 of Xenopus tropicalis. NCBI lineage: Eukaryota > Metazoa > Chordata > Amphibia > Anura > Pipidae > Xenopus > Xenopus tropicalis. The sequence goes on along the minus strand of NC_030679.2, from coordinate 135,456,737 downwards.
CACTCTGGACTATTCTTGTGACAATTTTTGGACGCACGACTATTCTTTTGACGCCCGCGACTATTCTTGCGACAATTTTTGGATGCGCGGTGAATTTTTTCATCCGTTTCACGAAACAATCCACCTCTGGCGAAACGCGGAAATTGCCCGCGAATCCACGCCTGCCGAAACATTTCGCCCATCACTACTCCTAGATTTTTGTGTCTATTGATATGGTGTCAACGCATTCGCTTACCTTGTGGGCCCCCAAATGCTGATGTAAGTCCAAAGGGGTGCAGCAAAGTGTGGCTTTTAGGGCCTCTTGCTGCTTTCTAATATTTTGTACAGTCTGCAATGAATGCTATTAGGTTTCATGTGTGTTAGTCAAAATCCCCATCTCCTGAGCCTTCTAGAGCACAAGGCTCTCACAAATGGCACCTCCATACTGAATGCGTGCGGCAATTCTTCAGTCTGCATACTCAATCTTACTAAACACTCTCCAAGAGGATGTTTCTGCCCGGTTTCGAACCGGGGACCTTTCGCGTGTTAGGCGAACGTGATAACCACTACACTACAGAAACTTCCTGCTGATGAGGATGAGGATGCTGCTGCTGCTGCTGCTGCTGCCGCCTGGACTGGAGAGGCAGTGTCAAAAGCAGCTGAGAGACCTAGGAGTATTAGTAGCGAGAAGTGGGTTTTGGCTGAAGTTGATAACAGGTCATTGCTTTATCGAGATAAAGGCAAGCAGAGAGGAGGAGTTTGTTGTGCAATATCATTTCTGATAGCGTTACCCAAACGCTCTTGCTGATTTTGCTTTATTTACCATGAGAAGTTGGTTTGCTGGCAGATATGCAGCATGCACCCAAGGTTACAAAGAGATGATACAAGTTACACAGACTTGCTGTGTATTGCTCTTAATCTGTCTTCTGTATAAAGCTGGAGCACCTCAGATCTTGCATGCCGAGTAGTTTGGCAAAGACTTTCTTGCGGCCAGCTTAAAGCGAGGCCGAGGAAAGAGAAAGTTCCCTGACCGGGAATCGAACCCGGGCCGCGGCGGTGAGAGCGCCGAATCCTAACCACTAGACCACCAGGGAAGCACTTGCTGCTTTCCTTTTCATGTAACTGTGACCAAGCAATTCCAACTTACTATTATTTGTCACATGGTTGTACAACTGCATAATGGAATATGGCGTCGACCCACTGAGGAGAAAATCTCTACTGTCAGTCACATGGCTGTACAACTGTATTGCGGAACATGAAATCTAGCTACTGAGCAGAATTTCTCTACTATTAGTTACATGGTTGGGGAAGTGGATTGTGGGGTAACAAATGCCGTCGTCATTAGATGCTGAGTTTTGCAGCTCCTATTTCTGTGCCAAGACGTGTGAAAATCTCTGCAAGACGTGTGAAAATCTCTGCCTAAACCTCCTCTGTGGCAGGAAAGCTTCTGCCTGATGCGGTTAACTGTGCATATGGCAAATATATTTGCTTAGCTCAAGGGCCCAAAATACTGTCCAAATGGGTAAGAGGCAGGGTGGGTATTATTTTTGGTTATGGTTTTTTCCGGACGCAATTGATATTTTTCGATGGCATGGATATTTTCCTCTCATTTCCAAACACCGGGCTTTCCGTAATAAAATATTTTTACAAAATCTCTCTGCTACATTAACGTGCACCTCACCTTTTCAATGATGTTAAACCGCTTCAGGCGTAACCAAAAAGCATGTTTCTGCCCGGTTTCGAACCGGGGACCTTTCGCGTGTGAGGCGAACGTGATAACCACTACACTACAGAAACTACTGTGAGCGGGCCGGACGGGGGCCCCCTATCCCAATCACTAGGAAAGATGATGACAGCACTGGGAGCATGAAAAAAGCAACCCCTCTAATGAACAATGCTGTTCAGGTGCATGGTTAGACGACTCATTTGGTAGAGTTAGCGAGACCAGTTTGCCTGCCAGCAGAATTTGCACTTCATTTGCTCTTACTGCCAGACAAGATCTAGGCTTCTATATCTTATTTTATGGAGATTTCTGACTCGTACAGATCAAAAACTCCCAGCAGTACACTGCCCAACTTTTAAATCTCCACTCCATAAATCCGAATACTACACATTTCAAGGACCAACATTCTACCAACAGTAGGTTTACCCCAGGAAACCATCTGTTTTTGGGAAGAGCTCATTCTGACAAATCCAAAATGGGTAAGTACGTCTTTCGACTCCTCACGTTACTTTACGTGAAGAGGGGCAGTATTTTTTTGCCTACATGGGGGCCGATTGGTTGGACGCCGCACAGGTGGGGCCCGCATACGGCAACCGCACGCCTTTGTCGCGTAGACATGTTCGGGATACAAGAAGACTTGAAAAGGTTAGCGCCCAACGTGGGGCTCGAACCCACGACCCTGAGATTAAGAGTCTCATGCTCTACCGACTGAGCTAGCCGGGCAACTGACCGCCGCATGCCACAGGGTCAGCATACCCCTCTTTTCGACGCCGTCTAGCTCGACGGCTAGGGCTTGAGCCAAACTTACTTGTTGCCCATTGTTTTCATTACGAAATATCTATGTGTTTTTTTTAATTTTATTTCTGGCACTAAAGAAGAAAAGACAAACCAGTTTCACTTTGGCACTTCCCGTCAGTTCCTGTTCCTGCTGCGAGTGGAGGAGAAGCTGGTAAAACTAATTAGCAGTCCACTGAGAAGCCTTCTGATAGCGAGCTGCCGAAAGTCTGCAGCTTTGTATTGCTACGTGACTTTCTCTGGGTCTACAGCAGTAATCCTCGCATTTAATAGAGGGCTCTCTCCTAGATAGTGATGAGCGAATCTGTCCCGTTTCGCTTCGCCGAAAAATTAGCGAATCTTTCAAAAGATTCGCGAAAGGGCAAAATGTTGCACGGAAAAAAAAATTGTCGCCCGCGACTATTCTTTTAACGCTTGCCTATTCTTTTGACGCCCACGACTATTCTGTTAACACTCTGGACTATTCTTGTGACAATTTTTGGACGCACGACTATTCTTTTGACGCCCGCGACTATTCTTGCGACAATTTTTGGATGCGCGGTGAATTTTTTCATCCGTTTCACGAAACAATCCACCTCTGGCGAAACGCGGAAATTGCCCGCGAATCCACGCCTGCCGAAACATTTCGCCCATCACTACTCCTAGATTTTTGTGTCTATTGATATGGTGTCAACGCATTCGCTTACCTTGTGGGCCCCCAAATGCTGATGTAAGTCCAAAGGGGTGCAGCAAAGTGTGGCTTTTAGGGCCTCTTGCTGCTTTCTAATATTTTGTACAGTCTGCAATGAATGCTATTAGGTTTCATGTGTGTTAGTCAAAATCCCCATCTCCTGAGCCTTCTAGAGCACAAGGCTCTCACAAATGGCACCTCCATACTGAATGCGTGCGGCAATTCTTCAGTCTGCATACTCAATCTTACTAAACACTCTCCAAGAGGATGTTTCTGCCCGGTTTCGAACCGGGGACCTTTCGCGTGTTAGGCGAACGTGATAACCACTACACTACAGAAACTTCCTGCTGATGAGGATGAGGATGCTGCTGCTGCTGCTGCTGCTGCTGCCGCCTGGACTGGAGAGGCAGTGTCAAAAGCAGCTGAGAGACCTAGGAGTATTAGTAGCGAGAAGTGGGTTTTGGCTGAAGTTGATAACAGGTCATTGCTTTATCGAGATAAAGGCAAGCAGAGAGGAGGAGTTTGTTGTGCAATATCATTTCTGATAGCGTTACCCAAACGCTCTTGCTGATTTTGCTTTATTTACCATGAGAAGTTGGTTTGCTGGCAGATATGCAGCATGCACCCAAGGTTACAAAGAGATGATACAAGTTACACAGACTTGCTGTGTATTGCTCTTAATCTGTCTTCTGTATAAAGCTGGAGCACCTCAGATCTTGCATGCCGAGTAGTTTGGCAAAGACTTTCTTGCGGCCAGCTTAAAGCGAGGCCGAGGAAAGAGAAAGTTCCCTGACCGGGAATCGAACCCGGGCCGCGGCGGTGAGAGCGCCGAATCCTAACCACTAGACCACCAGGGAAGCACTTGCTGCTTTCCTTTTCATGTAACTGTGACCAAGCAATTCCAACTTACTATTATTTGTCACATGGTTGTACAACTGCATAATGGAATATGGCGTCGACCCACTGAGGAGAAAATCTCTACTGTCAGTCACATGGCTGTACAACTGTATTGCGGAACATGAAATCTAGCTACTGAGCAGAATTTCTCTACTATTAGTTACATGGTTGGGGAAGTGGATTGTGGGGTAACAAATGCCGTCGTCATTAGATGCTGAGTTTTGCAGCTCCTATTTCTGTGCCAAGACGTGTGAAATCTCTGCAAGACGTGTGAAAATCTCTGCCTAAACCTCCTCTGTGGCAGGAAGCTTGCCTGATGCGGTTAACTGTGCATATGGCAAATATATTTGCTTAGCTCAAGGGCCCAAAATACTGTCCAAATGGGTAAGAGGCAGGGTGGGTATTATTTTTGGTTATGGTTTTTTCCGGACGCAATTGATATTTTTCGATGGCATGGATATTTTCCTCTCATTTCCAAACACCGGGCTTTCCGTAATAAAATATTTTTACAAAATCTCTCTGCTACATTAACGTGCACCTCACCTTTTCAATGATGTTAAACCGCTTCAGGCGTAACCAAAAAGCATGTTTCTGCCCGGTTTCGAACCGGGGACCTTTCGCGTGTGAGGCGAACGTGATAACCACTACACTACAGAAACTACTGTGAGCGGGCCGGACGGGGGCCCCCTATCCCAATCACTAGGAAAGATGATGACAGCACTGGGAGCATGAAAAAAGCAACCCCTCTAATGAACAATGCTGTTCAGGTGCATGGTTAGACGACTCATTTGGTAGAGTTAGCGAGACCAGTTTGCCTGCCAGCAGAATTTGCACTTCATTTGCTCTTACTGCCAGACAAGATCTAGGCTTCTATATCTTATTTTATGGAGATTTCTGACTCGTACAGATCAAAAACTCCCAGCAGTACACTGCCCAACTTTTAAATCTCCACTCCATAAATCCGAATACTACACATTTCAAGGACCAACATTCTACCAACAGTAGGTTTACCCCAGGAAACCATCTGTTTTTGGGAAGAGCTCATTCTGACAAATCCAAAATGGGTAAGTACGTCTTTCGACTCCTCACGTTACTTTACGTGAAGAGGGGCAGTATTTTTTTGCCTACATGGGGGCCGATTGGTTGGACGCCGCACAGGTGGGGCCCGCATACGGCAACCGCACGCCTTTGTCGCGTAGACATGTTCGGGATACAAGAAGACTTGAAAAGGTTAGCGCCCAACGTGGGGCTCGAACCCACGACCCTGAGATTAAGAGTCTCATGCTCTACCGACTGAGCTAGCCGGGCAACTGACCGCCGCATGCCACAGGGTCAGCATACCCCTCTTTTCGACGCCGTCTAGCTCGACGGCTAGGGCTTGAGCCAAACTTACTTGTTGCCCATTGTTTTCATTACGAAATATCTATGTGTTTTTTTTAATTTTATTTCTGGCACTAAAGAAGAAAAGACAAACCAGTTTCACTTTGGCACTTCCCGTCAGTTCCTGTTCCTGCTGCGAGTGGAGGAGAAGCTGGTAAAACTAATTAGCAGTCCACTGAGAAGCCTTCTGATAGCGAGCTGCCGAAAGTCTGCAGCTTTGTATTGCTACGTGACTTTCTCTGGGTCTACAGCAGTAATCCTCGCATTTAATAGAGGGCTCTCTCCTAGATAGTGATGAGCGAATCTGTCCCGTTTCGCTTCGCTGAAAAATTAGCTAATCTTTCAAAAGATTCGCGAAAGGGCACAAATGTTGCACAAAAAAAAAATTGTCGCCCGCGACTATTCTTTTAACGCTTGCCTATTCTTTTGACGCCCACGACTATTCTGTTAACACTCTGGACTATTCTTGTGACAATTTTTGGACGCACGACTATTCTTTTGACGCCCGCGACTATTCTTGCGACAATTTTTGGATGCGCGGTGAATTTTTTCATCCGTTTCACGAAACAATCCACCTCTGGCGAAACGCGGAAATTGCCCGCGAATCCACGCCTGCCGAAACATTTCGCCCATCACTACTCCTAGATTTTTGTGTCTATTGATATGGTGTCAACGCATTCGCTTACCTTGTGGGCCCCCAAATGCTGATGTAAGTCCAAAGGGGTGCAGCAAAGTGTGGCTTTTAGGGCCTCTTGCTGCTTTCTAATATTTTGTACAGTCTGCAATGAATGCTATTAGGTTTCATGTGTGTTAGTCAAAATCCCCATCCCCTGAGCCTTCTAGAGCACAAGGCTCTCACAAATGGCACCTCCATACTGAATGCGTGCGGCAATTCTTCAGTCTGCATACTCAATCTTACTAAACACTCTCCAAGAGGATGTTTCTGCCCGGTTTCGAACCGGGGACCTTTCGCGTGTTAGGCGAGCGTGATAACCACTACACTACAGAAACTTCCTGCTGATGAGGATGAGGATGCTGCTGCTGCTGCTGCCGCCTGGACTGGAGAGGCAGTGTCAAAAGCAGCTGAGAGACCTAGGAGTATTAGTAGCGAGAAGTGGGTTTTGGCTGAAGTTGATAACAGGTCATTGCTTTATCGAGATAAAGGCAAGCAGAGAGGAGGAGTTTGTTGTGCAATATCATTTCTGATAGCGTTACCCAAACGCTCTTGCTGATTTTGCTTTATTTACCATGAGAAGTTGGTTTGCTGGCAGATATGCAGCATGCACCCAAGGTTACAAAGAGATGATACAAGTTACACAGACTTGCTGTGTATTGCTCTTAATCTGTCTTCTGTATAAAGCTGGAGCACCTCAGATCTTGCATGCCGAGTAGTTTGGCAAAGACTTTCTTGCGGCCAGCTTAAAGCGAGGCCGAGGAAAGAGAAAGTTCCCTGACCGGGAATCGAACCCGGGCCGCGGCGGTGAGAGCGCCGAATCCTAACCACTAGACCACCAGGGAAGCACTTGCTGCTTTCCTTTTCATGTAACTGTGACCAAGCAATTCCAACTTACTATTATTTGTCACATGGTTGTACAACTGCATAATGGAATATGGCGTCGACCCACTGAGGAGAAAATCTCTACTGTCAGTCACATGGCTGTACAACTGTATTGCGGAACATGAAATCTAGCTACTGAGCAGAATTTCTCTACTATTAGTTACATGGTTGGGGAAGTGGATTGTGGGGTAACAAATGCCGTCGTCATTAGATGCTGAGTTTTGCAGCTCCTATTTCTGTGCCAAGACGTGTGAAAATCTCTGCAAGACGTGTGAAAATCTCTGCCTAAACCTCCTCTGTGGCAGGAAAGCTTCTGCCTGATGCGGTTAACTGTGCATATGGCAAATATATTTGCTTAGCTCAAGGGCCCAAAATACTGTCCAAATGGGTAAGAGGCAGGGTGGGTATTATTTTTGGTTATGGTTTTTTCCGGACGCAATTGATATTTTTCGATGGCATGGATATTTTCCTCTCATTTCCAAACACCGGGCTTTCCGTAATAAAATATTTTTACAAAATCTCTCTGCTACATTAACGTGCACCTCACCTTTTCAATGATGTTAAACCGCTTCAGGCGTAACCAAAAAGCATGTTTCTGCCCGGTTTCGAACCGGGGAACTTTCGCGTGTGAGGCGAACGTGATAACCACTACACTACAGAAACTACTGTGAGCGGGCCGGACGGGGGCCCCCTATCCCAATCACTAGGAAAGATGATGACAGCACTGGGAGCATGAAAAAAGCAACCCCTCTAATGAACAATGCTGTTCAGGTGCATGGTTAGACGACTCATTTGGTAGAGTTAGCGAGACCAGTTTGCCTGCCAGCAGAATTTGCACTTCCTTTGCTCTTACTGCCAGACAAGATCTAGGCTTCTATATCTTATTTTATGGAGATTTCTGACTCGTACAGATCAAAATCTCCCAGCAGTACACTGCCCAACTTTTAAATCTCCACTCCATAAATCCGAATACTACACATTTCAAGGACCAACATTCTACCAACAGTAGGTTTACCCCAGTAAACCATCTGTTTTTGGGAAGAGCTCATTCTGACAAATCCAAAATGGGTAAGTACGTCTTTCGACTCCTCACGTTACTTTACGTGAAGAGGGGCAGTATTTTTTTGCCTACATGGGGGCCGATTGGTTGGATGCCGCACAGGTGGGGCCCGCATACGGCAACCGCACGCCTTTGTCGCGTAGACATGTTCGGGATACAAGAAGACTTGAAAAGGTTAGCGCCCAACGTGGGGCTCGAACCCACGACCCTGAGATTAAGAGTCTCATGCTCTACCGACTGAGCTAGCCGGGCAACTGACCGCCGCGTGCCACAGGGTCAGCATACCCCTCTTTTCGACGCCGTCTAGCTCGACGGCTAGGGCTTGAGCCAAACTTACTTGTTGCCCATTGTTTTCATTACGAAATATCTATGTGTTTTTTTTTAATTTTATTTCTGGCACTAAAGAAGAAAAGACAAACCAGTTTCACTTTGGCACTTCCCGTCAGTTCCTGTTCCTGCTGCGAGTGGAGGAGAAGCTGGTAAAACTAATTAGCAGTCCACTGAGAAGCCTTCTGATAGCGAGCTGCCGAAAGTCTGCAGCTTTGTATTGCTACGTGACTTTCTCTGGGTCTACAGCAGTAATCCTCGCATTTAATAGAGGGCTCTCTCCTAGATAGTGATGAGCGAATCTGTCCCGTTTCGCTTCGCTGAAAAATTAGCTAATCTTTCAAAAGATTCGCGAAAGGGCACAAATGTTGAACAAAAAAAAAATTGTCGCCCGCGACTATTCTTTTAACGCTTGCCTATTCTTTTGACGCCCACGACTATTCTGTTAACACTCTGGACTATTCTTGTGACAATTTTTGGACGCACGACTATTCTTTTGACGCCCGCGACTATTCTTGCGACAATTTTTGGATGCGCGGTGAATTTTTTCATCCGTTTCACGAAACAATCCACCTCTGGCGAAACACGGAAATTGCCCGCGAATCCACGCCTGCCGAAACATTTCGCCCATCACTACTCCTAGATTTTTGTGTCTATTGATATGGTGTCAACGCATTTGCTTACCTTGTGGGCCCCCAAATGCTGATGTAAGTCCAAAGGGGTGCAGCAAAGTGTGGCTTTTAGGGCCTCTTGCTGCTTTCTAATATTTTGTACAGTCTGCAATGAATGCTATTAGGTTTCATGTGTGTTAGTCAAAATCCCCATCCCCTGAGCCTTCTAGAGCACAAGGCTCTCACAAATGGCACCTCCATACTGAATGCGTGCGGCAATTCTTCAGTCTGCATACTCAATCTTACTAAACACTCTCCAAGAGGATGTTTCTGGCCGGTTTCGAACCGGGGACTTTTCGCGTGTTAGGTGAACGTGATAACCACTACACTACAGAAACTTCCTGCTGATGAGGATGAGGATGAGGATGAGGATGAGGATGCTGCTGCTGCTGCCGCCTGGACTGGAGAGGCAGTGTCAAAAGCAGCTGAGAGACCTAGGAGTATTAGTAGCGAGAAGTGGGTTTTGGCTGAAGTTGATAACAGGTCATTGCTTTATCGAGATAAAGGCAAGCAGAGAGGAGGAGTTTGTTGTGCAATGTCATTTCTGATAGCGTTACCCAAACGCTCTTGCTGATTTTGCTTTATTTACCATGAGAAGTTGGTTTGCTGGCAGATATGCAGCATGCACCCAAGGTTACAAAGAGATGATACAAGTTACACAGACTTGCTGTGTATTGCTCTTAATCTGTCTTCTGTATAAAGCTGGAGCACCTCAGATCTTGCATGCCGAGTAGTTTGGCAAAGACTTTCTTGCGGCCAGCTTAAAGCGAGGCCGAGGAAAGAAAAAGTTCCCTGACCGGGAATCGAACACGGGCCGCGGCGGTGAGAGCGCCGAATCCTAACCACTAGACCACCAGGGAAGCACTTGCTGCTTTCCTTTTCATGTAACTGTGACCAAGCAATTCCAACTTACTATTATTTGTCACATGGTTGTACAACTGCATAATGGAATATGGCGTCGACCCACTGAGGAGAAAATCTCTACTGTCAGTCACATGGCTGTACAACTGTATTGCAGAACATGAAATCTAGCTACTGAGCAGAATTTCTCTACTATTAGTTACATGGTTGGGGAAGTGGATTGTGGGGTAACAAATGCCGTCGTCATTAGATGCTGAGTTTTGCAGCTCCTATTTCTGTGCCAAGACGTGTGAAAATCTCTGCAAGACGTGTGAAAATCTCTGCCTAAACCTCCTCTGTGGCAGGAAAGCTTCTGCCTGATGCGGTTACCTGTGCATATGGCAAATATATTTGCTTAGCTCAAGGGCCCAAAATACTGTCCAAATGGGTAAGAGGCAGGGTGGGTATTATTTTTGGTTATGGTTTTTTCCGGACGCAATTGATATTTTTCGATGGCATGGATATTTTCCTCTCATTTCCAAACACCGGGCTTTCCGTAATAAAATATTTTTACAAAATCTCTCTGCTACATTAACGTGCACCTCACCTTTTCAATGATGTTAAACCGCTTCAGGCGTAACCAAAAAGCATGTTTCTGCCCGGTTTCGAACAGGGGAAATTTCGCGTGTGAGGCAAACGTGATAACCACTACACTACAGAAACTACTGTGAGCGGGCTGGACGGGGGCCCCCTATCCCAATCACTAGGAAAGATGATGACAGCACTGGGAGCATGAAAAAAGCAACCCCTCTAATGAACAATGCTGTTCAGGTGCATGGTAACCACTACACTACAGAAACTTCCTGCTGATGAGGATGAGGATGAGGATGAGGATGCTGCTGCTGCTGCCGCCTGGACTGGAGAGGCAGTGTCAAAAGCAGCTGAGAGACCTAGGAGTATTAGTAGCGAGAAGTGGGTTTTGGCTGAAGTTGATAACAGGTCATTGCTTTATCGAGATAAAGGCAAGCAGAGAGGAGGAGTTTGTTGTGCAATATCATTTCTGATAGCGTTACCCAAACGCTCTTGCTGATTTTGCTTTATTTACCATGAGAAGTTGGTTTGCTGGCAGATATGCAGCATGCACCCAAGGTTACAAAGAGATGATACAAGTTACACAGACTTGCTGTGTATTGCTCTTAATCTGTCTTCTGTATAAAGCTGGAGCACCTCAGATCTTGCATGCCGAGTAGTTTGGCAAAGACTTTCTTGCGGCCAGCTTAAAGCGAGGCCGAGGAAAGAGAAAGTTCCCTGACCGGGAATCTAACCCGGGCCGCGGCGGTGAGAGCGCCGAATCCTAACCACTAGACCACCAGGGAAATACTTGCTGCTTTCCTTTTCATGTAACTGTGACCAAGCAATTCCAACTTACTATTATTTGTCACATGGTTGTACAACTGCATAATGGAATATGGCGTCGACCCACTGAGGAGAAAATCTCTACTGTCAGTCACATGGCTGTACAACTGTATTGCGGAACATGAAATCTAGCTACTGAGCAGAATTTCTCTACTATTAGTTACATGGTGGTTAACTGTGCATATGGCAAATATATTTGCTTAGCTCAAGGGCCCAAAATACTGTCCAAATGGGTAAGAGGCAGGGTGGGTATTATTTTTGGTTATGGTTTTTTCCGGACGCAATTGATATTTTTCGATGGCATGGATATTTTCCTCTCATTTCCAAACACCGGGCTTTCCGTAATAAAATATTTTTACAAAATCTCTCTGCTACATTAACGTGCACCTCACCTTTTCAATGATGTTAAACCGCTTCAGGCGTAACCAAAAAAGCATGTTTCTGCCCGGTTTCGAACCGGGGACTTTTCGCGTGTGAGGCGAACGTGATAACCACTACACTACAGAAACTACTGTGAGCGGGCCGGACGGGGGCCCCCTATCCCAATCACTAGGAAAGATGATGACAGCACTGGGAGCATGAAAAAAGCAACCCCTCTAATGAACAATGCTGTTCAGGTGCATGGTTAGACGACTCATTTGGTAGAGTTAGCGAGACCAGTTTGCCTGCCAGCAGAATTTGCACTTCATTTGCTCTTACTGCCAGACAAGATCTAGGCTTCTATATCTTATTTTATGGAGATTTCTGACTCGTACAGATCAAAAACTCCCAGCAGTACACTGCCCAACTTTTAAATCTCCACTCCATAAATCCGAATACTACACATTTCAAGGACCAACATTCTACCAACAGTAGGTTTACCCCAGGAAACCATCTGTTTTTGGGAAGAGCTCATTCTGACAAATCCAAAATGGGTAAGTACGTCTTTCGACTCCTCACGTTACTTTACGTGAAGAGGGGCAGTATTTTTTTGCCTACATGGGGGCCGATTGGTTGGACGCCGCACAGGTGGGGCCCGCATACGGCAACCGCACGCCTTTGTCGCGTAGACATGTTCGGGATACAAGAAGACTTGAAAAGGTTAGCGCCCAACGTGGGGCTCGAACCCACGACCCTGAGATTAAGAGTCTCATGCTCTACCGACTGAGCTAGCCGGGCAACTGACCACCGCATGCCACAGGGTCAGCATACCCCTCTTTTCGACGCCGTCTAGCTCGACGGCTAGGGCTTGAGCCAAACTTACTTGTTGCCCATTGTTTTCATTACAAAATATCTATGTGTTTTTTTTAATTTTATTTCTGGCACTAAAGAAGAAAAGACAAACCAGTTTCACTTTGGCACTTCCCGTCAGTTCCTGTTCCTGCTGCGAGTGGAGGAGAAGCTGGTAAAACTAATTAGCAGTCCACTGAGAAGCCTTCTGATAGCGAGCTGCCGAAAGTCTGCAGCTTTGTATTGCTACGTGACTTTCTCTGGGTCTACAGCAGTAATCCTCGCATTTAATAGAGGGCTCTCTCCTAGATAGTGATGAGCGAATCTGTCCCGTTTCGCTTCGCTGAAAAATTAGCTAATCTTTCAAAAGATTCGCGAAAGGGCACAAATGTTGCACAAAAAAAAAATTGTCGCCCGCGACTATTCTTTTAACGCTTGCCTATTCTTTTGACGCCCACGACTATTCTGTTAACACTCTGGACTATTCTTGTGACAATTTTTGGACGCACGACTATTCTTTTGACGCCCGCGACTATTCTTGCGACAATTTTTGGATGCGCGGTGAATTTTTTCATCCGTTTCACGAAACAATCCACCTCTGGCGAAACGCGGAAATTGCCCGCGAATCCACGCCTGCCGAAACATTTCGCCCATCACTACTCCTAGATTTTTGTGTCTATTGATATGGTGTCAACGCATTCGCTTACCTTGTGGGCCCCCAAATGCTGATGTAAGTCCAAAGGGGTGCAGCAAAGTGTGGCTTTTAGGGCCTCTTGCTGCTTTCTAATATTTTGTACAGTCTGCAATGAATGCTATTAGGTTTCATGTGTGTTAGTCAAAATCCCCATCTCCTGAGCCTTCTAGAGCACAAGGCTCTCACAAATGGCACCTCCATACTGAATGCGTGCGGCAATTCTTCAGTCTGCATACTCAATCTTACTAAACACTCTCCGAGAGGATGTATCTGCCCGGTTTCGAACCGGGGACCTTTCGCGTGTTAGGCGAACGTGATAACCACTACACTACAGAAACTTCCTGCTGATGAGGATGAGGATGCTGCTGCTGCTGCTGCTGCTGCTGCTGCTGCCGCCTGGACTGGAGAGGCAGTGTCAAAAGCAGCTGAGAGACCTAGGAGTATTAGTAGCGAGAAGTGGGTTTTGGCTGAAGTTGATAACAGGTCATTGCTTTATCGAGATAAAGGCAAGCAGAGAGGAGGAGTTTGTTGTGCAATATCATTTCTGATAGCGTTACCCAAACGCTCTTGCTGATTTTGCTTTATTTACCATGAGAAGTTGGTTTGCTGGCAGATATGCAGCATGCACCCAAGGTTACAAAGAGATGATACAAGTTACACAGACTTGCTGTGTATTGCTCTTAATCTGTCTTCTGTATAAAGCTGGAGCACCTCAGATCTTGCATGCCGAGTAGTTTGGCAAAGACTTTCTTGCGGCCAGCTTAAAGCGAGGCCGAGGAAAGAGAAAGTTCCCTGACCGGGAATCGAACCCGGGCCGCGGCGGTGAGAGCGCCGAATCCTAACCACTAGACCACCAGGGAAGCACTTGCTGCTTTCCTTTTCATGTAACTGTGACCAAGCAATTCCAACTTACTATTATTTGTCACATGGTTGTACAACTGCATAATGGAATATGGCGTCGACCCACTGAGGAGAAAATCTCTACTGTCAGTCACATGGCTGTACAACTGTATTGCGGAACATGAAATCTAGCTACTGAGCAGAATTTCTCTACTATTAGTTACATGGTTGGGGAAGTGGATTGTGGGGTAACAAATGCCGTCGTCATTAGATGCTGAGTTTTGCAGCTCCTATTTCTGTGCCAAGACGTGTGAAAATCTCTGCAAGACGTGTGAAAATCTCTGCCTAAACCTCCTCTGTGGCAGGAAAGCTTCTGCCTGATGCGGTTAACTGTGCATATGGCAAATATATTTGCTTAGCTCAAGGGCCCAAAATACTGTCCAAATGGGTAAGAGGCAGGGTGGGTATTATTTTTGGTTATGGTTTTTTCCGGACGCAATTGATATTTTTCGATGGCATGGATATTTTCCTCTCATTTCCAAACACCGGGCTTTCCGTAATAAAATATTTTTACAAAATCTCTCTGCTACATTAACGTGCACCTCACCTTTTCAATGATGTTAAACTGCTTCAGGCGTAACCAAAAAGCATGTTTCTGCCCGGTTTCGAACCGGGGACCTTTCGCGTGTGAGGCGAACGGGATAACCACTACACTACAGAAACTACTGCGAGCGGGCCAATCACTAGGAAAGATGATGACAGCACTGGGAGCATGAAAAAAGCAACCCCTCTAATGAACAATGCTGTTCAGGTGCATGGTTAGACGACTCATTTGGTAGAGTTAGCGAGACCAGTTTGCCTGCCAGCAGAATTTGCACTTCATTTGCTCTTACTGCCAGACAAAATCTAGGCTTCTATATCTTATTTTATGGAGATTTCTGACTCGTACAGATCAAAAACTCCCAGCAGTACACTGCCCAACTTTTAAATCTCCACTCCATAAATCCGAATACTACACATTTCAAGGACCAACATTCTACCAACAGTAGGTTTACCCCAGGAAACCATCTGTTTTTGGGAAGAGCTCATTCTGACAAATCCAAAATGGGTAAGTACGTCTTTCGACTCCTCACGTTACTTTACGTGAAGAGGGGCAGTATTTTATTGCCTACATGGGGGCCGATTGGTTGGACGCCGCACAGGTGGGGCCCGCATACGGCAACCGCACGCCTTTGTCGCGTAGACATGTTCGGGATACAAGAAGACTTGAAAAGGTTAGCGCCCAACGTGGGGCTCGAACCCACGACCCTGAGATTAAGAGTCTCATGCTCTACCGACTGAGCTAGCCGGGCAACTGACCGCTGCATGCCACAGGGTCAGCATACCCCTCTTTTCGACGCCGTCTAGCTCGATGGCTAGGGCTTGAGCCAAACTTACTTGTTGCCCATTGTTTTCATTACGAAATATCTATGTGTTTTTTTTAATTTTATTTCTGGCACTAAAGAAGAAAAGACAAACCAGTTTCACTTTGGCACTTCCCGTCAGTTCCTGTTCCTGCTGCGAGTGGAGGAGAAGCTGGTAAAACTAATTAGCAGTCCACTGAGAAGCCTTCTGATAGCGAGCTGCCGAAAGTCTGCAGCTTTGTATTGCTACGTGACTTTCTTTGGGTCTACAGCAGTAATCCTCGCATTTAATAGAGGGCTCTCTCCTAGATAGTGATGAGCGAATCTGTCCCGTTTCGCTTCGCCGAAAAATTAGCGAATCTTTCAAAAGATTCGCGAAAGGGCAAAAATGTTGCACGGGAAAAAAAATTGTCGCCCGCGACTATTCTTTTAACGCTTGCCTATTCTTTTGACGCCCACGACTATTCTGTTAACACTCTGGACTATTCTTGTGACAATTTTTGGACCCACGACTATTCTTTTGACGCCCGCCACTATTCTTGCGACAATTTTTGGATGCGCGGTGAATTTTTTCATCCGTTTCACGAAACAATCCACCTCTGGCGAAACGCGGAAATTGCCCGCGAATCCACGCCTGCCGAAACATTTCGCCCATCACTACTCCTAGATTTTTGTGTCTATTGATATGGTGTCAACGCATTCGCTTACCTTGTGGGCCCCCAAATGCTGATGTAAGTCCAAAGGGGTGCAGCAAAGTGTGGCTTTTAGGGCCTCTTGCTGCTTTCTAATATTTTGTGCAGTCTGCAATGAATGCTATTAGGTTTCATGTGTGTTAGTCAAAATCCCCATCTCCTGAGCCTTCTAGAGCACAAGGCTCTCACAAATGGCACCTCCATACTGAATGCGTGCGGCAATTCTTCAGTCTGCATACTCAATCTTACTAAACACTCTCTACTGTCAGTCACATGGCTGTACAACTGTATTGCGGAACATGAAATCTAGCTACTGAGCAGAATTTCTCTACTATTAGTTACATGGTTGGGGAAGTGGATTGTGGGGTAACAAATGCCGTCGTCATTAGATGCTGAGTTTTGCAGCTCCTATTTCTCGCCAAGACGTGTGAAAATCTCTGCAAGACGTGTGAAAATCTCTGCCTAAACCTCCTCTGTGGCAGGAAAGCTTCTGCCTGATGCGGTTAACTGTGCATATGGCAAATATATTTGCTTAGCTCAAGGGCCCAAAATACTGTCCAAATGGGTAAGAGGCAGGGTGGGTATTATTTTTGGTTATAGTTTTTTCCGGAGGCAATTGATATTTTTCGATGGCATGGATATTTTCCTCTCATTTCCAAACACCGGGCTTTCCGTAATAAAATATTTTTACAAAATCTCTCTGCTACATTAACGTGCACCTCACCTTTTCAATGATGTTAAACCGCTTCAGGCGTAACCAAAAAGCATGTTTCTGCCCGGTTTCGAACCGGGGACCTTTCGCGTGTGAGGCGAACGTGATAACCACTACACTACAGAAACTACTGTGAGCGGGCCGGACGGGGGCCCCCTATCCCAATCACTAGGAAAGATGATGACAGCACTGGGAGCATGAAAAAAGCAACCCCTCTAATGAACAATGCTGTTCAGGTGCATGGTTAGACGACTCATTTGGTAGAGTTAGCGAGACCAGTTTGCCTGCCAGCAGAATCTGCACTTCCTTTGCTCTTACTGCCAGACAAGATCTAGGCTTCTATATCTTATTTTATGGAGATTTCTGACTCGTACAGATCAAAAACTCCCAGCAGTACACTGCCCAACTTTTAAATCTCCACTCCATAAATCCGAATACTACACATTTCAAGGACCAACATTCTACCAACAGTAGGTTTACCCCAGGAAACCTTCTGTTTTTGGGAAGAGCTCATTCTGACAAATCCAAAATGGGTAAGTACGTCTTTCGACTCCTCACGTTACTTTACGTGAAGAGGGGCAGTATTTTTTTGCCTACATGGGGGCCGATTGGTTGGACGCCGCACAGGTGGGGCCCGCATACGGCAACCGCACGCCTTTGTCGCGTAGACATGTTCGGGATACAAGAAGACTTGAAAAGGTTAGCGCCCAACGTGGGGCTCGAACCCACGACCCTGAGATTAAGAGTCTCATGCTCTACCGACTGAGCTAGCCGGGCAACTGACCGCCGCATGCCACAGGGTCAGCATACCCCTCTTTTCGACGCCGTCTAGCTCGACGGCTAGGGCTTGAGCCAAACTTACTTGTTGCCCATTGTTTTCATTACGAAATATCTATGTGTTTTTTTTTTAATTTTATTTCTGGCACTAAAGAAGAAAAGACAAACCAGTTTCACTTTGGCACTTCCCGTCAGTTCCTGTTCCTGCTGCGAGTGGAGGAGAAGCTGGTAAAACTAATTAGCAGTCCACTGAGAAGCCTTCTGATAGCGAGCTGCCGAAAGTCTGCAGCTTTGTATTGCTACGTGACTTTCTCTGGGTCTACAGCAGTAATCCTCGCATTTAATAGAGGGCTCTCTCCTAGATAGTGATGAGCGAATCTGTCCCGTTTCGCTTCGCCGAAAAATTAGCGAATCTTTTCAAAAGATTCGCGAAAGGGCAAAAATGTTGCACGGAAAAAAAAATTGTCGCCCGCGACTATTCTTTTAACGCTTGCCTATTCTTTTGACGCCCACGACTATTCTGTTAACACTCTGGACTATTCTTGTGACAATTTTTGGACGCACGACTATTCTTTTGACGCCCGCCACTATTCTTGCGACAATTTTTGGATGCGCGGTGAATTTTTTCATCCGTTTCACGAAACAATCCACCTCTGGCGAAACGCGGAAATTGCCCGCGAATCCACGCCTGCCGAAACATTTCGCCCATCACTACTCCTAGATTTTTGTGTCTATTGATATGGTGTCAACGCATTCGCTTACCTTGTGGGCCCCCAAATGCTGATGTAAGTCCAAAGGGGTGCAGCAAAGTGTGGCTTTTAGGGCCTCTTGCTGCTTTCTAATATTTTGTACAGTCTGCAATGAATGCTATTAGGTTTCATGTGTGTTAGTCAAAATCCCCATCTCCTGAGCCTTCTAGAGCACAAGGCTCTCACAAATGGCACCTCCATACTGAATGCGTGCGGCAATTCTTCAGTCTGCATACTCAATCTTACTAAACACTCTCCAAGAGGGTGTTTCTGCCCGGTTTCGAACCGGGGACCTTTCGCGTGTTAGGCGAACGTGATAACCACTACACTACAGAAACTTCCTGCTGATGAGGATGAGGATGCTGCTGCTGCTGCTGCTGCCGCCTGGACTGGAGAGGCAGTGTCAAAAGCAGCTGAGAGACCTAGGAGTATTAGTAGCGAGAAGTGGGTTTTGGCTGAAGTTGATAACAGGTCATTGCTTTATCGAGATAAAGGCAAGCAGAGAGGAGGAGTTTGTTGTGCAATATCATTTCTGATAGCGTTACCCAAACGCTCTTGCTGATTTTGCTTTATTTACCATGAGAAGTTGGTTTGCTGGCAGATATGCAGCATGCACCCAAGTTACAAGAGATGATACAAGTTACACAGACTTGCTGTGTATTGCTCTTAATCTGTCTTCTGTATTAAAGCTGGAGCACCTCAGATCTTGCATGCCGAGTAGTTTGGCAAAGACTTTCTTGCGGCCAGCTTAAAGCGAGGCCGAGGAAAGAGAAAGTTCCCTGACCGGGAATCGAACCCGGGCCGCGGCGGTGAGAGCGCCGAATCCTAACCACTAGACCACCAGGGAAGCACTTGCTGCTTTCCTTTTCATGTAACTGTGACCAAGCAATTCCAACTTACTATTATTTGTCACATGGTTGTACAACTGCATAATGGAATATGGCGTCGACCCACTGAGGAGAAAATCTCTACTGTCAGTCACATGGCTGTACAACTGTATTGCGGAACATGAAATCTAGCTACTGAGCAGAATTTCTCTACTATTAGTTACATGGTTGGGGAAGTGGATTGTGGGGTAACAAATGCCGTCGTCATTAGATGCTGAGTTTTGCAGCTCCTATTTCTGTGCCAAGACGTGTGAAAATCTCTGCAAGACGTGTGAAAATCTCTGCCTAAACCTCCTCTGTGGCAGGAAAGCTTCTGCCTGATGCGGTTAACTGTGCATATGGCAAATATATTTGCTTAGCTCAAGGGCCCAAAATACTGTCCAAATGGGTAAGAGGCAGGGTGGGTATTATTTTTGGTTATGGTTTTTTCCGGACGCAATTGATATTTTTCGATGGCATGGATATTTTCCTCTCATTTCCAAACACCGGGCTTTCCGTAATAAAATATTTTTACAAAATCTCTCTGCTACATTAACGTGCACCTCACCTTTTCAATGATGTTAAACCGCTTCAGGCGTAACCAAAAAGCATGTTTCTGCCCGGTTTCGAACCGGGGACCTTTCGCGTGTGAGGCGAACGTGATAACCACTACACTACAGAAACTACTGTGAGCGGGCCGGACGGGGGCCCCCTATCCCAATCACTAGGAAAGATGATGACAGCACTGGGAGCATGAAAAAAGCAACCCCTCTAATGAACAATGCTGTTCAGGTGCATGGTTAGACGACTCATTTGGTAGAGTTAGCGAGACCAGTTTGCCTGCCAGCAGAATTTGCACTTCATTTGCTCTTACTGCCAGACAAGATCTAGGCTTCTATATCTTATTTTATGGAGATTTCTGACTCGTACAGATCAAAAACTCCCAGCAGTACACTGCCCAACTTTTAAATCTCCACTCCATAAATCCGAATACTACACATTTCAAGGACCAACATTCTACCAACAGTAGGTTTACCCCAGGAAACCATCTGTTTTTGGGAAGAGCTCATTCTGACAAATCCAAAATGGGTAAGTACGTCTTTCGACTCCTCACGTTACTTTACGTGAAGAGGGGCAGTATTTTTTTGCCTACATGGGGGCCGATTGGTTGGACGCCGCACAGGTGGGGCCCGCATACGGCAACCGCACGCCTTTGTCGCGTAGACATGTTCGGGATACAAGAAGGACTTGAAAAGGTTAGCGCCCAACGTGGGGCTCGAACCCACGACCCTGAGATTAAGAGTCTCATGCTCTACCGACTGAGCTAGCCGGGCAACTGACCGCCGCATGCCACAGGGTCAGCATACCCCTCTTTTCGACGCCGTCTAGCTCGACGGCTAGGGCTTGAGCCAAACTTACTTGTTGCCCATTGTTTTCATTACGAAATATCTATGTGTTTTTTTTTTAATTTTATTTCTGGCACTAAAGAAGAAAAGACAAACCAGTTTCACTTTGGCACTTCCCGTCAGTTCCTGTTCCTGCTGCGAGTGGAGGAGAAGCTGGTAAAACTAATTAGCAGTCCACTGAGAAGCCTTCTGATAGCGAGCTGCGAAAGTCTGCAGCTTTGTATTGCTACGTGACTTTCTCTGGGTCTACAGCAGTAATCCTCGCATTTAATAGAGGGCTCTCTCCTAGATAGTGATGAGCGAATCTGTCCCGTTTCGCTTCGCCGAAAAATTAGCGAATCTTTCAAAAGATTCGCGAAAGGGCAAAATGTTGCACGGAAAAAAAAAATTGTCGCCCGCGACTATTCTTTTAACGCTTGCCTATTCTTTGACGCCCACGACTATTCTGTTAACACTCTGGACTATTCTTGTTACAATTTTTGGGACGCACGACTATTCTTTTGACGCCCGCGACTATTCTTGCGACAATTTTTGGATGTGCGGTGAATTTTTTCATCCGTTTCACGAAACAATCCACCTCTGGCGAAACGCGGGAAATTGCCCGCGAATCCAAGCCTGCCGAACATTTCGCCCATCACTACTCCTAGATTTTTGTGTCTATTGATATGGTGTCAACGCATTCGCTTACCTTGTGGGCCCCCAAATGCTGATGTAAGTCCAAAGGGGTGCAGCAAAGTGTGGCTTTTAGGGCCTCTTGCTGCTTTCTAATATTTTGTACAGTCTGCAATGAATGCTATTAGGTTTCATGTGTGTTAGTCAAAATCCCCATCTCCTGAGCCTTCTAGAGCACAAGGCTCTCACAAATGCACCTCCATACTGAATGCGTGCGGCAATTCTTCAGTCTGCATACTCAATCTTACTAAACACTCTCCAAGAGGATGTTTCTGCCCGGTTTCGAACCGGGGACCTTTCGCGTGTTAGGCGAACGTGATAACCACTACACTACAGAAACTTCCTGCTGATGAGGATGAGGATGCTGCTGCTGCTGTGCTGCTGCCGCCGCCTGGACTGGAGAGGCAGTGTCAAAAGCAGCTGAAGAGACCTAGGAGTATTAGTAGCGAGAAGTGGGTTTTGGCTGAAAGTTGATAACAGGTCATTGCTTATCGAGATAAGGCAAGCAGAGAGGAGGAGTTTGTTGTGCAATATCATTTCTGATAGCGTTACCCAAACGCTCTTGCTGATTTTGCTTTATTTACCATGAGGAAGTTGGTTTGCTGGCAGATATGCAGCATGCACCCAAGGTTACAAAGAGATGATACAAGTTACACAGACTTGCTGTGTATTGCTCTTAATCTGTCTTCTGTATAAAGCTGGGAGCACCTCAGATCTTGCATGCCGAGTAGTTTGGCAAAGACTTTCTTGCGGCCAGCTTAAAGCGAGGCCTCTAAAACTTAGGTGGAGCAAAAAAGAGAACAAGAGCCCCATGTCGAGCTCTTCCGAAAACCCCCGTTTTCCTTCAGTCTGTTGCCCTACTCGAAGCCTTTTTAAGCAACTGGTGGTTTAACTTGCTTGGAAAAGCAGCATGTGGCAAACTGGAAAAAGTGTCCTTGGAGCCAGAGTTGAAGCAGCGACCTAGGGGACTGCTCTGTTAAACCTACAGTCCCCCCGCTGCACCCGCAGTGCTGGGGCTTGCGATAGACGGGCCAACCAAAGGTTGGACTGCAGGCCCACGCCTTAGCAGGGCGCTTGCCGCCGGCTGCAGCTGTGCCGAAATAGCTCAGTTGGGAGAGCGTTAGCTGAAGATCTAAAGGTCCCTGGTTCGATCCCGGGTTTCGGCAGGTGGAGCCGCGGATTTTGAGAGCGTTTTAACTAGGCGCGATGAAGGCCAATCAGCAGCAAGCAAAGGCGTAATTAAGCCACATAATTGTTAAGGTGCTATATGGAAGACTGGCCCCCTGCTCCTGCTCTTGCAAAGTAGGTCGCCGTCAGAGAAAATACCTCCTCCGTTGCCCTTGGGAAGACCTGAGCACATTTGACATCCGCAAAGGCCAAACTGTACTCGTAACGAGCAACACAGACGCCGCCGTAGCTTGAAAAAACTGCCCAAGTTGAGGTTTGTCGGAGGTCCTGTGTGCTGGCGCTGCACCGTGAGGGGGATTAGCTCAAATGGTAGAGCGCTCGCTTAGCATGCGAGAGGTAGCGGGATCGATGCCCGCATCCTCCAGGAGGTGGCTCTTTTCAGAGCGGGTGGGCGGGGCCGCAACGCGCTTCTGTCTAGTGTTTTTAAAAAGAGAGAGGAGTGGAAACGTCCCTCAGACCTCTTGTCCTGTACAGCGTGGAGCAACGTTCATTTCTTACCCGAGTAAATGGGAGTTGACAGAACCCTCTGAAAAGCGTCATTCCATTACTGCACCGGCTGCTGCTTGCACAACCGAGGGCTAGCACCCAAAGAAGAGTGGTAAGAAGCTGTTGTGCAGCCCAAAAGGCCGTGCAGTACTGGAATCGCGCTTTCTTCTCTACAGTGAGCTACGACACAGACCACCGAGGGCTGGAAACTGCAAATCCTTTATGGACGGTGTCAAATTGCCAAGGGTTAAAGTGGTTCTCAAGCAAAGGCCAAGGCAATTCCTATTTGGGTCATCCTCCAAACTAGAGGCAAAGCTGTTTCCTTGAGAATTCCCGCCATGCGGGCAGAAGAGCGTTTCCCGAGTGAGTAAACGCACACCACGGTGCGCCGGGCTCCCAGGGTCCCATATGGTCTAGCGGTTAGGATTCCTGGTTTTCACCCAGGCGGCCCGGGTTCGACTCCCGGTATGGGAAGCGCCGCTTTTGCTATTCCAACTGCTTGGCGAGCCCATTGATTGGTCCAGTGCCTAAAGATTTCTGCTATGCTCAGGTGTGCAACTTTGGCCTTTGTTGCGATTAAAGGCCACAGGTGGGTATGGAGAACGAACGTGAAAGAGCCCAGATCAGAGCTGCGACCTGAGCGCCCTTATTGCATTTCAGAGCGTCTTCCGTTTGAGACATCCGCTGTCACAGAACCTGCGCCCGCCAGAGCGCCTATGGCGTTGGTGGTATAGTGGTGAGCATAGCTGCCTTCCAAGCAGTTGACCCGGGTTCGATTCCCGGCCAACGCACAGCGTCCTCTATTGCGGCACGGACGAGCGCTTTTTAAAAAGGTTGCCGCCATAGTGACCCGCGGATGTCGCCACTTTGCAGCCATGCCTGCCCATGCAGGGTACAGGGCAAAAGCGCTTCCAATCTGTCCTTTGCAACCTTCAGAGAGGAGATTTGCAGTGGGAACGTGTCTGCATTACAGCCTGTGCAGTCTTCTCACTGTGTGCATCATGCTAAAATTCTTCATTTTTCTAAGTTGTACGCAGGATTGGCTTGAATGAAAACAAAACAAAAAGTAAGAAAGCAGCACCGAACGGGCAGCGCGAGCTCTAAGAAAGCATCCTTCGAGCCGGAATTGAACCAGCGACCTAAGGATTGCTGTATCACACCTACAGTCCTCCGCTCTACCAGCTGAGCTATGGAAGGCCGGAAAGGTGCCACCGACGGGAGGGGGTGACAGTTCTCTTGAGAAACCCAACAGAAGCCGAAGCCTTCCAAAAGTCTGCCCCGTGTGAGGATCGAACTCACGACCTTCAGATTATGAGACTGACGCGCTACCCTACTGCGCTAACGAGGCTGCAAGCGGCGGGCGTCTGGTGTCCACCCTGGTGTGCTCTACTGCATACACCCTTACAAAAAATTGCAGTGACTTATGTCATAAACAGACTGAGGCATAGCCAATGTGCATTTTGCAAGTCTTTCAAAAGGACAAATATTTTGACCTCTAAAACTTAGGGTGGAGCAAAAAAGAGAACAAGAGCCCCATGTCGAGCTCTTCCGAAAACCCCCGTTTTCCTTCAGTCTGTTGCCCTACTCGAAGCCTTTTTAAGCAACTGGTGGTTTAACTTGCTTGGAAAAGCAGCATGTTGCAAACTGGAAAAAGTGTCCTTGGAGCCAGAGTTGAAGCAGCGACCTAGGGACTGCTCTGTTAAACCTACAGTCCCCCGCTGCACCCGCAGTGCTGGGGCTTGCGATGGACGGGCCAAGCAAAGGTTGGACTGCAGGCCCACGCCTTAGCAGGGCGCTTGCCGCCGGCTGCAGCTGTGCCGAAATAGCTCAGTTGGGAGAGCGTTAGACTGAAGATCTAAAGGTCCCTGGTTCGATCCCGGGTTTCGGCAGGTGGAGCCGCGGATTTTGAGAGCGTTTTAACTAGGCGCGATGAAGGCCAATCAGCAGCAAGCAAAGGCGTAATTAAGCCACATAATTGTTAAGGTGCTATATGGAAGACTGGCCCCCTGCTCTTGCTAAGTAGGTCGCCGTCAGAGAAAATACCTCCTCCGTTGCCCTTGGGAAGACCTGAGCACATTTGACATCCGCAAAGGCCAAACTGTACTCGTAACGAGCAACACAGACGCCGCCGTAGCTTGAAAAAACTGCCCAAGTTGAGGTTTGTCGGAGGTCCTGTGTGCTGGCGCTGCACCGTGAGGGGGATTAGCTCAAATGGTAGAGCGCTCGCTTAGCATGCGAGAGGTAGCGGGATCGATGCCCGCATCCTCCAGGAGGTGGCTCTTTTCAGAGCGGGTGGGCGGGGCTGCAACGCGCTTCTGTCTAGTGTTTTTAAAAAGAGAGAGGAGTGGAAACGTCCCTCAGACCTCTTGTCCTGTACAGCGTGGAGCAACGTTCATTTCTTACCCGAGTAAATGGGAGTTGACAGAACCCTCTGAAAAGCGTCATTCCATTACTGCACCGGCTGCTGCTTGCACAACCGAGGGCAAGCACCCAAAGAAGAGTGGTAAGAAGCTGTTGTGCAGCCCAAAAGGCCGTGCAGTACTGGAATCGCGCTTTCTTCTCTACAGTGAGCTACGACACAGACCACCGAGGGCTGGAAACTGCAAATCCTTTATGGACGGTGTCAAATTGCCAAGGGTTAAAGTGGTTCTCAAGCAAAGGCCAAGGCAATTCCTATTTGGGTCATCCTCCAAACTAGAGGCAAAGCTGTTTCCTTGAGAATTCCCGCCATGCGGGCAGAAGAGCGTTTCCCGAGTGAGTAAACGCACACCACGGTGCGCCGGGCTCCCAGGGTCCCATATGGTCTAGCGGTTAGGGTTCCTGGTTTTCACCCAGGCGGCCCGGGTTCGACTCCCGGTATGGGAAGCGCCGCTTTTGCTATTCCAACTGCTTGGCGAGCCCATTGATTGGTCCAGTGCCTAAAGATTTCTGCTATGCTCAGGTGTGCAACTTTGGCCTTTGTTGCGATTAAAGGCCACAGGTGGGTATGGAGAACGAACGTGAAAGAGCCCAGATCAGAGCTGCGACCTGAGCGCCCTTATTGCATTTCAGAGCGTCTTCCGTTTGAGACATCCGCTGTCACAGAACCTGCGCCCGCCAGAGCACCTATGGCGTTGGTGGTATAGTGGTGAGCATAGCTGCCTTCCAAGCAGTTGACCCGGGTTCGATTCCCGGCCAACGCACAGCGTCCTCTATTGCGGCACGGACGAGCGCTTTTTAAAAAGGTTGCCGCCATAGTGACCCGCGGATGTCGCCACTTTGCAGCCATGCCTGCCCATGCAGGGTACAGGGCAAAAGCGCTTCCAATCTGTCCTTTGCAACCTTCAGAGAGGAGATTTGCAGTGGGAACGTGTCTGCATTACAGCCTGTGCAGTCTTCTCACTGTGTGCATCATGCTAAAATTCTTCATTTTTCTAAGTTGTACGCAGGATTGGCTTGAATGAAAACAAAACAAAAAGTAAGAAAGCAGCACCGGAACGGGCAGCGCGAGCTCTAAGAAAGCATCCTTCGAGCCGGAATTGAACCAGCGACCTAAGGATTGCTGTATCACACCTACAGTCCTCTGCTCTACCAGCTGAGCTATGGAAGGCCGGAAAGGTGCCACCGACGGGAGGGGGTGACAGTTCTCTTGAGAAACCCAACAGAAGCCGAAGCCTTCCAAAAGTCTGCCCCGTGTGAGGATCGAACTCACGACCTTCAGATTATGAGACTGACGCGCTACCTACTGCGCTAACGAGGCTGCAAGCGGCGGGCGTCTGGTGTCCACCCTGGTGTGCTCTACTGCATACACCCTTACAAAAAATTGCAGTGACTTATGTCATAAACAGACTGAGGCATAGCCAATGTGCATTTTGCAAGTCTTTCAAAAGGACAAATATTTTGACCTCTAAAACTTAGGGTGGAGCAAAAAAGAGAACAAGAGCCCCATGTCGAGCTCTTCCGAAAACCCCCGTTTTCCTTCAGTCTGTTGCCCTACTCGAAGCCTTTTTAAGCAACTGGTGGTTTAACTTGCTTGGAAAAGCAGCATGTGGCAAACTGGAAAAAGTGTCCTTGGAGCCAGAGTTGAAGCAGCGACCTAGGGACTGCTCTGTTAAACCTACAGTCCCCCGCTGCACCCGCAGTGCTGGGGCTTGCGATAGACGGGCCAAGCAAAGGTTGGACTGCAGGCCCACGCCTTAGCAGGGCGCTTGCCGCCGGCTGCAGCTGTGCCGAAATAGCTCAGTTGGGAGAGCGTTAGACTGAAGATCTAAAGGTCCCTGGTTCGATCCCGGGTTTCGGCAGGTGGAGCCGCGGATTTTGAGAGCGTTTTAACTAGGCGCGATGAAGGCCAATCAGCAGCAAGCAAAGGCGTAATTAAGCCACATAATTGTTAAGGTGCTATATGGAAGACTGGCCCCCTGCTCTTGCTAAGTAGGTCGCCGTCAGAGAAAATACCTCCTCCGTTGCCCTTGGGAAGACCTGAGCACATTTGACATCCGCAAAGGCCAAACTGTACTCGTAACGAGCAACACATGTTGAATTTTAGATCAATCAGATTCACGGCACCAAAATGTTGTATTGTGGTGATGTAGTATATTCTTACAAATATACTGGGGATTCCAATATTTACCACAACCAAGTAAAAGGAAGCAACCACGGTTCTTTTCCAGAGATTAAGCGAATTTATTTCGATTATCCAGCCCAGAGACAAAGCACTTAGCACTTCTAACTAACCTAATTGTAAGGGTTAATTTCTTTAACTCTGTCTGTGCTTCTCTGCACTGTATCTAAGCAGTCACAAACTGGTTCGATTTAATCTGTGCGTCGGTGAAACATCTGATATCGTCTGCGCATGTGCGCTGATCAGGGAACTTGTACAAATGATACAACCAGTATGTGTATTGCAAACAAGTTCAACTTTATTTTGTTTTGATATTACTTATATAGTAGATAGAAAAACACATCCCAATATGCTTACGTATCATGGGTGGGTACATTGCAATTATTAGTAGAAATACAGAAATTATTTAAGTAGCTGCTGAAGCTTTATTATGATCTCTTAGCCTTGAATATTAGCTGAGATAATCAAGGCCGGAGCAACTTGGACAAAGACAAGATAGTGAGGATAATCATAATAACTGAAGTAATACTTTCTCAGACCTTTGTGATTTAAAACAAAATTTGTATAAATTCAGCATTAAGTAATTTAACCTCTATCACAGCATTTAGTAATTTAATCCCTATCACTAATATATATATCTTTGTTTGTGTGTGTCTATATTTCTATCAATCTGAGTATAAACGTCCCCATACACAGGCTGATCGGCCCCAAGGGACCAATATCGGCAGCTAATCGCCCAGTGTATGGGCACTACCGACGGGCCTGCCCAACCGATATCTGGCCTTAAATCTGCCAGATCTCCATCGGGCAGGTTAGAAAATCTAGTCGGATCAGGGACCGCATTGGCTCGTTGATGTGGTCCCCGGACCGACTTTTCCTGTGCCCAACATAATAATTTGATCGTTTGGCCCCTGGGTTCTTCTGATATCTCCCAGCCGTAGGTGGGGATATCGGGAGAAGATCCGCTCGCTTGGCGTCATCGCATTTGATCTTCCCGCGTCGGATCTGCCCGTGTATGGGGACCTTAAGAGCTTCACAAGTTATACTCTAAAGGTGGCCATTCACGAGCAGATCCACTCGCTTGGCGATGTGGCGAGCGGATATATCCCCACGTACGGGTGGGCGATATCGGGGAGCATTTAGGTTAAAAAAAAAAACCGATCGTTTGGCCCTGGGGCCAAACGATCGGATTATGTGGGCGGCAATGGGGCAGTCGGATCGGGGACTGCATCAATGAGCCGATGCGGTCCCTGATCCGACCAGATTTTCTAACCTGGCCAATCGAGATCTGGCCAATTTCAGGCCAGATCTCGGTCGGCCAGGCCGCTCTGCTCTCCCCATACACGGGCCGATTAGCTGCCGAATCGGTCCAAGGGACCCATATCAGAAGCTATAGTCGGCCCGTGTATGGGGACCTTTAGAACACATCCCTACTTTGGTCAGTGAGATTCTGATTGGCTGACAAGATAATCAGGTATCAGAATCTTATTGTGTTAATCAGTCAGGTAGTTCCCATAAGGAGCTGCCTCACCATAAACAACTGTACAAACACTTCCACTTTGAAATGCAAAAGACCCTCCAGTTGGCTTCCTGTGATATCTTGGTGTTGACCACCCACCCATCACCATATAATACCAAGGTAACTACCACAAAAGCACTTCAAACATTCCCAACTTAAGCAACTTAATTAACATCTTGTTCACTATATACATTCATACAAATAAATGATATTACTATCATACACTTGCAGGTATATATGCATAGTCGCCACACATACAACTACACAGCGCTGTGGAATACGTTGGCACTTTATAAATAAGTGTTAATAATAATAAAATAATAATAATAATGTAAGCCATTTCTTCTACTGTAGGGCTGTACAACTGGCTGAATGCAGCCTCTCAGCATAGATTTTTAGTCCCCCAACTATGAAAAATATAAACAGAAGTCCAAGTACCACAATATTATTTTATATATTCTGACACCTTCACTCCTCCCCTCCCACCTGATTGTGGGATTGTGTGTATTGTTCTTGGACCACAACTCAATAAGCTTGGAGAGCATTGTTTTACTCCATAGAATTAACTTCACACAACATATGAAATCAGACTGGAGTGGGGGCACATTTGTATCTTGCTGGAGTGTTCCCAGTCTCACTTGGTAACAACTCTTCCAATAATATAATATACTTTCATTTGATACTTAAAATTGCCGGTATAAAGTCAGCTCTGTGGGGCAATAATGTGTCCAGTCTTGTGATATATACATAGATATGTTTTATTAGTGCTGATAGTGTAACTAATGACACAATACAATGCAGGCAGTGGGACTTGTGTGAATGCTGCAATGACTGTACTACAGCAGGTTCGGGACTGTGCTACTTCTCTGCCAGTGCAACCCCCACGGATTTCTTCTGTAGCCTCCAAACCCCTCACTGTCCCCCTGATATCCCTCCCCATACCCCTCTCTCTCTCAGGGATAAGAGATGGAGGAAATAGATCCCAATGAACAAGGAAAATTAATGTTTTATAAAAACCTCACCCAGACTGACAGGAGTGCGCCTGAGATATCAGGGGCTGTTTGGGGACAATCCGTGTAACCAACATGCAGAAAATCTCTGTCAGAGACAGGGACATTTACCCTGCAAGTGACTGTATAATCCCCGGGATATTTATGGAAGTAGATATTATTAATAACTTTACTTTTTGAGAAGCAGGAAACACAGAATGAAAGCTCCCTAATGCTGAACACGGAAAGTAAACGGTGGGTGTGGCTAAACTGTGTCCAATTAGAAAACGGTATCAGAATGAAAGTCAGCCAATAAGCAGACAGAAATATTCTATATAAGAAGAATTGAAACGCTCCAATGTCGTATTTATCTTTTGATAAGAAATCAGTAGAAGATTTGCAATGGCTGAAGCAGCTGAGACGGCGCCTGCTCCTCCCCCGGCTGAACCCGCAGCCAAGAAGAAGAAACAGAGCAAGAAAGCAGCGGGGGCCACTAAATCCAAGAAGCCATCTGGGCCCAGTGTGTCCGAACTGATAGTCAAAGCCGTATCCGCTTCCAAGGAGCGCAGCGGGGTGTCCCTGGCAGCTCTGAAGAAGGTTCTGGCTGCAGGAGGTTACGATGTGGAGAAGAATAACAGCCGCCTCAAGCTGGCTCTCAAGGGCTTGGTCAGTAAGGAGACCCTTGTCCAAGTGAAAGGGAGCGGAGCCTCCGGGTCCTTCAAGCTCAACAAGAAGCAGCTGCAGAGTAAGGAGAAGGCGGCACCGGCAGCAGCCAAAGCCAAGAAACCGGCAGCAAAGAAGGCAGCCAAGTCCCCGAAGAAGCCCAAGAAGGTGTCCGCAGCCGCCAAGAGCCCAAAGAAGGTGGTGAAGAAAGCAGCAAAGGCCGCCAAGAGCCCAAAGAAGGTGGCGAAGAAAGCAGCAAAGGCAGCGAAGAGCCCCATAAAGCCTAAAGCTGCCAAAGCCAAGAAAGTGGCCAAGAGCCCCGCAAAAAAGAGCGTGAAGCCCAAAGCTGCCAAAAGCCCCGCAAAGGCCAAAGCAGCCAAACCCAAAGTGGCTAAAGCAAAGAAAGCCGCCCCTAAGAAGAAATAAGCTGGCTCACTGGCCAACTGCCCCAAAGGCTCTTTTAAGAGCCACCACATCCCCCTGAAAGGGCTTGTAATATAGTGGGGTCTCCTGCTTCTACCATGGCTTTTAATAAGCAATAAAAACTATTAACCTCGCACCGGCCCAACATTCGTTCAGTTATCGCCAACTAATATCCCTGGCCAGTAAGTAACTGCAAAGTTTCCCAAATACACAAATAGTCTTGTGTTCCCCTCCCTTTAGTGCTGCCGGACTGCTCTCCGTCACTTAATGTATCTTTCTGTAACAAAAGCCGAAAAGATACCTTCACCCCACAAAAAGAGCAACTGATTAAAGTAATAAACTAGAGTACATGTAACATACATAATCCATACCATGAGTTCAAATCAGTTTTGTGTCCCTGATAAAACACGCTTTAGAATGAAAACTATACAGACTACAAACTTAATCTACTCTGATGGTCAAAGTGAGCAACAAAAGGGCAAAGCAGATACAAAGAAATAGGAACATAGTAACCGATACTGTTACATTGCAATAGACTTTTGTCTGCTATAAACGCAGGTGCTGTGTAATAGACCCAATAAAATACAAATATATGTAATTCTGCTGGTTCCAGTATATCAACGTATCTTTTTGTAACAAAAGCCGAAATAGAAGTGAAAAGCTCATTCCCAGTAAGTATCCAGTGAATAAAACCTCAACATAATAAAATGCCAGGAACCTGTCCCTATATATTGGGTTTCTGTATTCCAATCTGCCTGGAACACAAGAAAGCAGAGGCCTTTGTTTCAAGAAATCCTGCTCATTAGAAGTACTAATCATTGAGTTACTAAATCTGAGCAGCACAAGGGCCGGTAGCACCGATACCCTAAATGTATCTTATAGTTCAGCTCATTCCCAGAAAGTGTCGGTGGCTCTGAAAAGAGCCTTTGTGCCCAGTGAATAAAACCCCCTCGGATCTAAGCCCTCTCCCCTCGGATCCTGCGGGCCAGCTGGATATCCTTGGGCATGATGGTGACCCTCTTGGCGTGGATGGCGCACAGGTTGGTGTCCTCAAAGAGCCCCACCAGATAAGCCTCGCTGGCCTCCTGCAGAGCCGAGGTAGTTTCCTTGTTACTAAATCTTTACACAGTCACAGTTAAAACTGTACTTTAAACCAACCAAAACAGATCTACATCCATTTGATAATATTATTTTCTTACATTTATGGAAACGGATACCGTATTGGCGTGACACACGGGTCCACAAGGTGGCAGCACTGAGCTGCAAATGTGAACGCCTTAATCTTCCCATCTATTTACAATACAAATACATTGACTTTCATTTTATATATATATAGCATCCGATTTCCCTAGATTATTTACAGCCCTACCCGCACACATGGTGTAATAATTGTAGCTGAATATGTTTAGCAAGGGGGTACCCTGACTTTCCTTAGATTAGGGTATATGCTTAAACTATACTGAAAGTTAGAATTAAAATTAATGTTTGGATTCTAACACCACCTTTCTCCTCTGTTAACCAATTTTTTCTTGCAATCCTTTTCAACTTGTACTAGGTTTTACAAGTTGTCTTAAAGGAACAGTAACACCAAAAAGTGAAAGTGTGTCAAAGTAATGTATTATGTATTATTGGCCGCACTGGTAGAAGTTCTGTGTTTGTTATATGAACTACTGGCACTTTCTCTGTAATGCTCAGTTCTCAGTATGAGTGGTCAATTGATATATAATAATATATTAGAAAATATTAAAATAAAAAAACTAGCAGAGGATGGTTTCGATCCATCGACCTCTGGGTTATGGGCCCAGCACGCTTCCGCTGCGCCACTCTGCTTTCCATATGTGTTTCCTTCAATGACAGATATTGTTGTTAGTAAGAGAACAGTCTGCTCTTCTGAGTGAGTTCTATTTTTCATTTCATTACATAATAGTGGGCGGTTATACTGAAGCTGCAGCCCTATCTAGTCAGATACTGCATTTCCCATCATGCACCTGGCAGAGCATTGTGAGTCACCATGCTGCTCCGTTCCCTGAAGGAAAGTATTGCGTAACGAACGTAACGGATGATGTTTTTAATCAAGGTTCTAGAGCAGTGGTTCTCAACCTTCCTAATGCCGTGACCCTTTAATACAGTTCCTCATGTTGTGGTGACCCCCAACCATAAAATTAGTCCTAAGACCATAGGAAATATGTGTTTTCCCATAGTCTTAGGCGACCCCTGTGAAAGGTTCATTCGACCCCCAAAGGGGTCCCGACCCACAGGTTGAGAACCGCTGTTCTAGAATGTACCAGCCTGCTGTAACCTGTAATAAAGGAGGTTTTATATTTTGGTCGCAGCCAACAGCGTGACTGCTAGTCTGTCTAGTCTGACATAAGGCGGAAAGCTTGTTTGGCCTTTAATGCGTTCTTTCATTGCCTCTGTATTTCTATAGCTTTAGACACAGAAAACCTTTGTTATATTGTTATAAACAGACATTGCTACAGCATCTGCAAGAGCCCGGATAGCTCAGTCGGTAGAGCATCAGACTTTTAATCTGAGGGTCCAGGGTTCAAGTCCCTGTTCGGGCGGCTCTGCTTTTTGTTTTTTTTTTCTATTCTGCTAATGACTAATCTTTAAATTGTAGAGGAAAAGTCCATGTTAATAACTGCCGTTTTATAAACTGAAGGGTGGCAGTGGGGTTAAAACACTGTTTCTGCATGTATTTTGCAAAAAACAGATTTAGAAACATATTAACCCCAGCTGTGCCAGTGTAATCATTGTAGAAATGTCCAATGAGCCCTCCAAGACATGCCAGTATGTACACTAAGGGGCACATTTACTAACCCACGAACGGGCCGAATGCGTCCGATTGCGTTTTTTTCGTAATGATCGGTATTTTGCCATTTTTCGGAAAATTGTCGCGACTTTTTCGTAGCCATTCCGAAAGTTGCGCAAAATGTTGCGATTTTTTCGTAGCGTTACAACTTGCGCGAAAAGTCGCGTCTTTTAAGTTTTAACGCTACGAAAAAAATCGGCAGATTTGGCGCAACTTTTGGAATGGCAACGAAAAAGTTGCGTTTTTTCGTAATGGCTACGAAAAACGAGCGTTTTTTCGCGCAAATCGTATTGGTAACGAAAAAGTCGCAACAATTTCCGAAAAGTCGTAAAGGCGCCGAAAAAAATCGCAAAAAACACGAAAAAGTCGCAAAATGTTCGTTTTCCAATCGGAATTTTTCCAATTCGGATTCGTGGGTTAGTAAATGTGCCCCTAAAAGTCCAATGAGCAGGGTGGGCCCTGGAGCGCACAGCAGGGATCAGTCCAACCCTGCCAATGAGAACTCCTATACTCCAGACATGCCAGAAGGATCATTTACACAAGCAGAATACCAATAGTGAAGTTCAGGGTCGGACTGGGGGGTGAAGGGCCCACTGGGGCTCCTGTCCCAGGTGCCTTGCAGGTGCCCCCAGCCAGGCTCGGGAGAGGGAGCACCAGCAAGGGTCGGGTCTGGGCCGCCGAGGCCCACTAGAGCCACAAAGATGAACCACCCCTTTAACTTACTGATGGCAATTATTTAAAGATATATTCATTAAAAAAATTAAAATCTCCATATACAGCAATTTGATAGGACTAATAATCAAAAATGGAAGCCCAGAATAATACAGGACAATACTTAATGTTTCAAAACTGTGAACTATATTCCTCAATATAGAATAATTACCGGAGACTCAACACAGCGTTGGTGGTATAGTGGTGAGCATAGCTGCCTTCCAAGCAGTTGACCCGGGTTCGATTCCCGGCCAACGCAATCCGCTTTTTTTCCCCTCCCTACCTAATTTTTTGCTTTAATAATTTTACTTTGATGAATAAATATTCTAATTTTCACTTTAGTTGCCCTTGTTTTAGAAGGCTGTCCATTAAAATCCCCTCACTGACAAGTTCACATATATATATATATATATATATAAATACAGAGCTGCTACCACAGAACCATATCTCTCTAATTTATCAGTGAACGTCAGGGATGTAGAAAGATGGCGAAAAGTGCACTTCCTGTTCCAAACAACTGGCAAGACGCACTTTCAATTTTTCTTTGCAGCTATTAGGTGGGGGGGGGGAAATATAGATCAGGGCTGTTGCCAAGGGATGGAACCAGGTAACTATGGAGACATCTGTGTCAGGGTGAGAGAATAGACTTCGGGTGCCCAGTGGCGTCGCCCCATAGTTAGTGCTTCTGCGATTGCGACTGTAGCGCCTGTGGCCTCTGTGGAACTTAATAATCACCAGAATACATGTGTTTTCAGCCTAATGCGTGTTGAGGGGAGACTTTATAGCCTAACAATATAGTATAACAGTCACGTCTAAGTTCATTTCCCTTGTGATGGCAGCAGGGTGATCTGGAAAGGAACGGTGGGTCGCACGTTTGGTACAGTAATCAATTAGTGCCTTATTCTGTCAGTCTGCTGGAGATAATAAGCAATATTTCATATCTATTTACCCCAGGTGCTACAAGCAATTAGTAATCACAATGGAGAATGTGTCTCAGCAGTTTCCCTCCAACATGGAGCCAAATGAGCTCAGTTGTGGGGACCATGAAAGTGTGGAAAGCAGAGTGATAAAAGGTAAGTAGCTTGGAACTTACCCCTTACAGCTCACTCCCAGAGCTTCTAGTTGTGCCAATCTACAAGGTTTGGTCAGAGTTGGTGCCTGCAGTAATTACATAGGGGGTAGGGGCTCCCATGAGCCTTAGTGTTCCCTACCTGGAGTTCTCTTCAGTCTCAGGTGCAGTGGAAATCATGTGGGGTATTCTGGAAATGTTAGGTCAGATCTGATCCCTAAACTGTTTAATGCAATACTGGTAGCCTGAGGCAACTGCCATTGTCACAGTTAGAAGGGGTACTGGTTTCAACTGTTTTCTTAGGAGAATGTCTGTTGAGCTGCAGGGATTTGCCTCAGTTGTTGCCCACTACAGTTACAAATAACCAGTGTGAGAGTAATGTAGACTGGCTGACAAGCATTGGGTCCAGGTGCATGTGCTCCAGACTGTCAGCGAGGAGAAAATAGCACTTTACTACTAAAGGGCCTGCCTAATTAGGTAACTCGGCCGCAAACTGGAGCCTACAACTTAACACCCCCCATTGGGCATGAAAAACATAATGATGTTTTTCCAAGAACCTCTCCTGCACACTGATTCTGCGCTGTCTGTTTGTGTAGGGCTCCGGGACTTGTACCTCACCGAGGAGCTCTGTGACACCACTGTAGTGACTGAAAGCAGAAGGTTTCTCTGCCACAGGTATGTGTTAATGGGTTCACTGCACCTGTAGGTTCTATGAATATGTGTAATTGTTATTAAACTTACCCCTGCCTCAACCATTTAGTAGTGCCCCAATGAAGCTCAGGTTTCAGGGAATGCTAGGCTATGGAGCTAATACAGACAGGAGTACTTTTTGATACTTTGTATATCTAGCATTGTCTCATATACTTTTACCTGATTATAAACACATACTGACATTGAGTATCGTGCACAGACACAGTTTGATTCATCTGTATATTTGTGTTTAATTTATACAGTCAGTACATCATTATTATTTGATTTAGCTATACTCAAAAGTGTAAGGGCACACAGAGCGTTGGGGCAGGCAGACAGAACTGGATCTGCTGTTTTCTGCAGCTCCTTATATCTGTATAAGTATGGCTTCCACCTGAGTACAGGTACACAGAGCAAAGTTCATCCTCAAAAAGGCATTTTCGGGCTAATCTCCACTCCATGTACCTGCACTCAGGTGCAGATACACAGAGCTGTGGAAGAAAGTGGATCCACTTCTCTCTGCCTTCCAAAAAAAATGCAGGCTGAGAGCAGTGGAGCCTGTGGTTTGTGTGCTTTTATAGACAGTGACCTCTGGTGGCAAGATTGTGTGTATTCCATGGGTACAAGCAAGCATTCCACAAAGTGGTCTGGTTTTGAGCAGAAAGTCCGCAATACCCTGACCAAACAGGCACTCCACAGGTGCATTACACCGGGTCGATTGCAGGCTTGCATCCCCCCCCCCCCCCCCCCCCAACCTCCAGTGTTAAAAGTTATTTTACCCCCTGAGCAGGTTGATTTGCCTCCGGAGTGATGTCATTTTCAGTTTTGCACGACTCCCGGGTCGGGTTAGAGGCCCTACTGGACTTGTGCAGGATTCTAGCTTGTCGAGGTTTGTTCAGCAACTCTATAAGGGAGCCTTTTAATGAAGCAACAATGTTATTTATTTGTTTGTTTTTTAAATCCACAATTGCTTGTAGATATTCTCTTTAAATGGCCACAATTCAACAATTTTTTTTAAATTTATTTATTTATTGATTTTATGTAAACAAAATATTGAGAAGTAGGGAAGAATAGAAAGGAAAGAGAGGAAAGATAGTGGTGGTGGGCATTCTAATGTCACAGATACAGCCTTGCTTGGCATTACATGGCTACATTACTAAGGTTTCTTAGACAATCAACTGGGTGTGTTAATCTGTTGTATTGCTAGTTCGTGGGTCTGCTAGCCAGTGGTTCCAGATTTTCTCGAATTTGGCTGGGCATCCTCATGCCAGGTAGGTGAGTTTCTTTGGTGGAAGTGTGTCATCCACCAGCTTGATCCAAAACCCCAGGGTAGGCGGCTCTGTGGCTTTCCAAGTCAGCAAGATGGCCTTTCTAGCGTAGTGCAGTTGCAGGCATAGCCTGTCACTGGAGGACAAGGTAAGGCCTTCAGTATGTCCCAGTAGGCAGAATGCAGACGTCCATATGTTTGGAAGTGCCAGTGAAGAGTTAACATAGGTAAGTATCGTGACCCAGAACTGCTGAATTTTGCGACAGTCCCAGAACACATGAAAGTAGTTACGATGGTCTAGGTTACATTTCACACACACGTCTGGGTAGCCCTGATACATTAATACACCAATGTTGGAGTGCTTGATTGTTTAACACAGGAAATGTAGATACATGTATATACTATATTAGCAGTTTACATTAAGTAGCATGTGTTATTATAGGTAAAGTTCACTTAAAAAAGCTCTTATTGTGTTATAGGTGGACCTATTCTAATCAACATTTCAATTTGTCTTTGTTGGTTTTTAATTATTTTCCATCCAATTATTCCTTATTCTGGCCTGAAAATGCTCTCTAATTGTTGGGGTCACTGACCCTATATATTCAGACCCTCTTCAAAATTTTTTCAGGTGAACTTGGTTTCCTCTGCTCATGTTTTCTTTTCTCTCCAGGGTGGTCCTGGCATCAGTCAGTCCTTATTTCCGAGCAATGTTCAGCAGTTCTATGAGAGAGGCGGAGCGAGGAGAGGTGGTGTTGCCAGACATCCCTCCATCTATAATGCAAACAGTGCTGAACTTTATCTACACCGGTGAGGCCACCATCAACATGGACACAGTTCAGGAGCTTTTTACAGTTTCCAGTCGGCTGCAGATCAGCCCCCTGCAACATCTATGCAGCAGGTGACCACTGAATATATATTCTTGCATAAATAGCTAGGTTAAAAACTTGTATTTATCTCAATCTATTTAAACCTACCCCATAAAAACACCCTGTATGCAATTAACAGAATCTATGGTTATTGGGTGCAAGGTTGTTAGAGGAACAAGGAGTAGTAACTACCCTATTGAAATACAGAGCACAGGTTAGGAGAAAAGGCACAGGTTACATAGCAGATAACAGATAAGTTGCATAGCTTCCAATTGTATTCCACACTGTTTCTGTTATCTGCTATGTAACCTGTACCTTTTCCCCTTTTTCCAGTTTGAATGGCTGCCCCCCGGCCTACACAGCAGCTTATTTATATAAACTATAGTAGGGTTTCTGTAGCAAACACACCAGCTGTACCAGTGCAGGAATGGCTGCCCCCGGGGCTACACAGCAGGGTATTTATATAAACTATAGTAGGGTTTCTGTAGCAAACACCCCAGCTGTACCAGTGCAGGAATGGCTGCCCCCGGGGCTACACAGCAGGGTATTTATATAAACTATAGTAGGGTTTCTGTAGCAAACACCCCAGCTGTACCAGTGCAGGAATGGCTGCCCCCGGGGCTACACAGCGGGGTATTTATATAAACTATAGTAGGGTTTCTGTAGCAAACACCCCAGCTGTACCAGTGCAGGAATGGCTATCCCCGGGGCTACACAGCAGGGTGTTTATATAAACTATAGTAGGGTTTCTGTAGCAAACACCCCAGCTGTACCAGTGCAGGAATGGCTGCCCCCGGGGCTACACAGCAGGGTATTTATATAAACTATAGTAGGGTTTCTGTAGCAAACACCCCAGCTGTACCAGTGCAGGAATGGCTGCCCCCATGGCTACACAGCAGGGTATTTATATAAACTATAGTAGGGTTTCTGTAGCAAACACCCCAGCTGTACCAGTGCAGGAATGGCTGCCCCCGGGGCTACACAGGGGGGTATTTATATAAACTATAGTAGGGTTTCTGTAGCAAACACCCCAGCTGTACCAGTGCAGGAATGGCTGCCCCCGGGGCTACACAGTGGGGTATTTATATAAACTATAGTACCAGTGCAGAGCGACAGTACATTATATTTTAATTACTTACATCTTTATTTTTTAGTGTTACTGTTCCTTTTAAACATTGCCTATTTATATTGTTCTATTATTCCATTATGCTTTAACTTGTTTCTCTTATTGTAATATGAGTGATACTCAGAGTTCCCTGTATAACTCAGCCTGCAGACTTGTGCCTTGTGCACAGAACCCCTCAGTGACTGCTAATATCCTTATCATTTACAGTAGGGGGTACATTATCCCTTATAATACATGAGTGATACTCCGAGTTCCCTGTATAACTCAGCCTGCAGCCTTGTGCCTTT
The DNA here is from genome assembly GCF_000004195.4 of Xenopus tropicalis. Taxonomy (NCBI): domain Eukaryota; kingdom Metazoa; phylum Chordata; class Amphibia; order Anura; family Pipidae; genus Xenopus; species Xenopus tropicalis. The sequence continues at coordinate 135,416,705 of NC_030679.2, read as the reverse complement.
ATATGGGCACAGAGCCCCTCAGTGACTGCTAATATCCTTATCATTTACAGTAGGGGGTACATTATCCCTTATAATACATGAGTGATACTCAGAGTTCCCTGTATAACTCAGCCTGCAGCCTTGTGCCTTTATATGGGCACAGAGCCCCTCAGTGACTGCTAATATCCTTATCATTTACAGTAGGGGGTACATTATCCCTTATAATACACGAGTGATACTCAGAGTTCCCTGTATAACTCAGCCTGCAGCCTTGTGCCTTTATATGGGCACAGAACCCCTCAGTGACTGCTAATATCCTTATCATTTACAGTAGGATACATAATTCACTATATACTATAGATCTGTGCTTTATTTAATATACACCTACACACCTACACAGTGGGTTGAGCAGTATGGAATAGTAATAGTATGGATCAACTGAATAAATAAATAAGAACATTGAGTACTTTTGTGATCTATGATGGTAAGGATGAGAGTAGATTACACTCAAAATGTGAAGCAGCAATGAATGATTTCAACACAGCCAGTGCCGGATTTGTTTTCCGGTCGCCCCCCCCCTCCCCAAACATGCAAACATCCCCCCCCCCCCCCCCCGGCAGCATACATTTAAACTCCCATACAGAACAGTGGGGATAGGTCCCCATTGCTCCTTATGGGAGCAAAGTGTAAACATTTAATTGCGGCTGGGCGGAATTTCTGCCACCCCTAAATTTCTACAGCCCTAGGCCCAACCTTGGGGCCTCTCCACAAATCCGGGCCTGAACACAACCAAAAGGAAAGGTCTTTCAGTGCATTTTCCCACTGCACTGATCTTTCTAGGCCGAGAGAAGTTGTGTGAAGATGCAGGAGATCTGCCCATAAAGATCACTGCAATGGGATAAAAGCTCTGTCTGGTTTCTACATGTCATTTGAGAAGAGTGAAGTCCAGCAGAAGGAATAACGGGGAATAAAAGCTTTGTACCTGGGCAAGTACTTAAGGGATATTGAAAGGCAGACGTTATTTTTGGGGATAATGCAAATGAACTGAATAATTGTGATTGGATGTCTGTGACTGTACTACTCTTACTAGATACTGTATATCATGACCTGGATGAGAATCTTCATAGACACAGAAAATCCTTTTCTGTATAAAGGGAAGTGATAGTGTTGCTTATAAACATGTTATCTTCAAATATAGTTGCCTATTTCTTGTCTTCTCTTATTTTTTGTTTCACTTCAGTTACCTAATTAAGGAACAAAATCAAGAAAACTGCCTTTGGATATACAAAATGGCTTATAGCCACAATGACAAGATCCTCTGTCAGGCCGCCTTGCAATACATCAGCTGCCACTTCACTAGTTTATACAGCAATAACAGTTTTCAGTGTCTGGATCTTGGAGAAATAACTAGCGTTCTTTCCTCAGACAGCCTCATGGTCTCTTCTGAACTCTGTGTATACCGTCTTGCCTGCCGCTGGTGGGAATTCAATAATGTAACTCACTGTGCCTTTCCTGAAGAACTGCTAAGAGTTATACGCTTCTATTTAATGAGTCCAAGGGAGCTGGAAGAAGTTAGAGAGGATAAACTTGTTGAAATACCTTCCAGCCAGAATTCAGAAGGTCTTGCTCTTCGTCAAGGAATGTTTGATGACCAGATAGTGTCTATGGACCTTTTGGCGAGGGAAGACAGGTCGCTTGAAGATGCTGATTACCATTTGGATGCTTATGATCCTGCTTTGGAGGTTTGGGAGAAGTTACCAGCCTTGAAATCTCTAATGTGCCCTGGAATATTGGCGTTAGGCAGCCGTTTGTATGTGGCTGGAGGAATGCACAAAGATGATTCAATTTCTAATACACTTCATCTTTATGACTCTGTAAGGAACAACTGGACCAAATTAAGCTCTATGTTTTCGTCTAGGTACATGCATGGTTTTGTTTCATACGGTCAGAGACTGTATGCCCTAGGGGGGTGTGATGAAAATGATGTAATTGACTCAGTTGAGCATTATAATCTTCTAGAGAATCATTGGTCTTGTGGGTCCAGAATGCCTTTTCCACTGTGTTCTTTTGCATGTGCTCAATTAAAAGGAAGACTATATCTAATAGGAGGAGAATCTAGTGTAGTAAATTTGACCTCACCCCTGCGTGGTGTCCTGGTGTATAACCCTTCGTCCGACATGTGGTGCCAGTTTTCACTTCCTATGGTGTGCTCATCTGCAGGAGCAGTGGTGCTGGACAACAAGTTATATGTTATAGGGGGCCGTGTAAACTATGATCACAGCGCTCAAAGCTGTAGGGCGACATCGAAATGCTTTTGTTTAGACGATCAAGGCCGAGTCTGCCGAGACAGCTATGTGCCCTCGCTTCCTAAAAACATTGCATCAGCTGGAGTGGTATGTTGGAAAAGAAGGATCTATGTTCTAGGAGGAGAAGATAGGAACAAATTTTATAAGCAGGTTTACTATTGGACACCTGGTGACATTAAGTGGACGCTGTGCAGGACAACCTTGCCCATTGTTGATAATGGAGTCAGTGGTTTTGGATGTGTCACCATGCAGATTCCTAAGAAAAGATTTTATTCCCTTATACCAGGACGGAGGGTGTCCTCAAGAGTATCTCATAGCTCCTCAACCTAATATTAGTTGTTTAAACTCGCTTGCCTTAGATAAGTACCATGTAAGCCAAATGCATTCTGTGTAGTTTATTGGTTTAGAGATGCATAGCACTACATGTTTTCAGACCTCTGGGGTCCTTCCTCTGGTGCAGTAACACTTTGTGGCACACAGGTTGTATTTTCTTTAGTCACTTGCCTTAGACCAGTGCCCATTTTCTGCGATGTTAGCTGGGGGGGGGGGGGGGGTTAGTTAATGACAAGAATGTATATCTTCATTGCTGAGAAACCACGGGTGCACAATGTGTAGTTAAGTAAGAGTTATTCTGTTTCAAAGAACCCAATTTATTGGCACACCTACAATAAAATCAACCTTTTATTTCGACAGTTAAAACCTGTACATTAAAACACTGTAGAGAAAAGTAGGAAAATAAAGAAATTAAAAATAGACAACCCTTAGTACGTATTAGTCTCAATTCAGTTTGTGCAGACTTCAGTTAATACTTTCACTAAAGATTGATATTTTGTTACATTACTTTGTTGCTGATTCCATACATTGTTACCTCTTTTAAATGTAACAATTTGCCTTAATAGCAAGCAGAGGTTATATAAAATGTTACTATTTTACGGACTTCAGTTAATACTTTTACTGAAGGATAGCATCGACATTGCTAGTTCCATACACTGTTGCCTCTTTTTAATGCAGCGATTGCCTTAGTTACAAATAGAGGTTACTTTGAAAGCTACTATAGCCATTCCACTATCTGCGGCGTGGATTCTAATATTACAAGTAAGTTTCTCTCTGCTTGCTGTTAAGGCAAATTGATATCTTGTTACATTACTTTTACAGTCTCTAGTGAAAGTATTAACTGAAGTTTGCAAAAACTGAATTGAGACGAATAGGTACTAAGGGTTTTCCAGATTTTCTCTACAGTGTTTTAATGTACAGGTTTTAACTGTCGAAATAAAGGTTGATTTTATTGTAGGTGTGCCAATAAATTGTTCTTTAAAAGAGAATAACTCTTAGGCTGATGGCAGACGAGGCGTAGGGCGGATATTTTCGGCAAGCAGAAAAGCGCTTGCTGAAAATTCCGCCCGAGCGTATCTCATTCATTCGGGTGCAGGTACATGTAGGGGGCGTAGGGCGGTATTTTCAGCAAGTGCTTTTCTGCTTGCCGAAAATATCCACCCTACGCCTCTTCTGCCATCAGCCTTACTTAACTACACATTGTGCACCCGTTGACTATAGTGCAAGGTTTCTTTCTGTAACTATAGTAGATATTGCAATCGTGTGACCTGCACAGGAAGCATGACCTAGACACTGTGTCAATTATTAGTTATTCCCAGTTACCAGCCGTTGCTTAAGACTAATGGCGCGTGGGACATTCATTTTTTTTTTACTACCTCTCTCACCAATGAAGATAAACAAGGGTACTAAGGGTTTTCTATTTTTCATTTATTTTCCAACTTTTCTCGAGAGTGTTTAAATGTACAGGTTTTAACTGTCGAAATAAGGTTTGATTTTATTGTAGGTGTGCCAATAAATTGTGTTCGTGGAAACAGACAATATCTACTGTAGTGACAATGTTATTTGTTTGAATTAAGGATGAAAGTTCAGATTTTGTCCTGTTTAGTGCAATAGATGATTATAAACCTTTAGATTTTAAAGCACAATAAAAACAAAACCGCAATCCACTGCATGATGAGATGCCCCTTATCTAAAAATAACAGGCTTCAGCTGGAGGAAGGGTGGGGTTTGTTTATAGAAAGGGCTTTTCGCTGGACTGTTTTTTTTTTTTTGTTTTTTTTAGTAAAGGCCACTGTCAAAACACATGCCTTCTATTTTTAGAGCTGTTGAATTCAATGGTGAACAATTGATCTTGTGACAAATTGCACCCCCCACCCGTAAATCTAGTAAATTGTGCTTGCAATCAAAAGTGTAGCATTAATGTACATAAGTAAGCTTCTATGTTTTGGTATTGTTCCTTTGCGACTTGGTTTTTATCATTGCTTAATAGGTAATATTGTATGATGAAATGAATCAGTAAAGGTTGCTTTATACCACAATAATCTAAGTGCATTTCCTTTATTCCTATTTGTTCTTTGGACCATGTTTTTACCAGAATGTTATTGGAGCAATATTATATAGAATTATTTGGAGCTGAGACTGGAAGAGCACTGACTACTGATTTAAAATATTTGAATTGTATGAGTAGTAACTGAAAGCAGGGGAGGGAATTGTAAGTGATAGCTAATTCTTTTCAGTTGTAATTTGAACACATTGTTATAACCATTGCACATTGTTAATATATATTGGAAATCTTACTTATTCCAACTTCTTTCATTACGCAAAATATAGCAATTTATTGGGTGCCTATACCACTTGATTTACTCTGGTTGGGTTCTGGAAATATCTTGATATTGGTTACCTTCTCTTATAAAATCTTTGCTTCTGCAAACCTATGTAATGTTTAGCCAGGAAGTGTATCCAGACTAACTTTGCAAATACAACAATTGCCTGTGTGGCTCTATAATTGTGCAATGTAATGTAGGAAGAAAATTACTAAAAATCTCAGCCATTCCTAAAGGAGACATATCATACAGAAATGTACCAGTGAATTATACTCCTCTAGATTGTGCTTAAGAAATGTTATGTTTTGGACTGATTTATTGAGAAATTCCCCCAAAACCCCACTAGTCCCGCCCATCCATTTCACTTCCTGCTGGCTGAATTCTCTGGATGTGCAGGGGGGCCGGCGTCTCTCAGTACAGGCACTGTAGGACAGGAACCAATCAGCAGCTGTGCTTCTGGCAGGGACACGCCCACCCCTCATTTGAAATCCTAACTGAGACCTGATAGGATCTATAGGAAACACCAATAAAGGGGCAGTTTTTACAGACTGTTTTCAATTTTAGACCAATGTGAAACCAGCACCATATATTATTCATAATTACCTACAAAATTAGGGATTTTTTTTCCATGTGTCCAATATGTCTCCTTTAACACTGGGTGACTGTTTTTCTACATATTCATGTATATATAATAATAAATGGACAGAAAAATATAACCAGATTATTTTTTTTTACCCTGTGGATTTAAGCAGCAGGTTCTAAGGGTCCCTGTCTTAACTACCAGACCATGTGCGACTTTATGGACCCCAAGTGCTGCAAAAAAATAGTTCAACTTCTCCCATTCCAAGAGGAAATATAAAGTACAATGTGCAATGGGGGCAATGTGAAATCTAAAATGCGTTTCGTAAGAGTATGTTGAATATGCAGTGAATGTTTTGGTGAATTATGAATGTGAGTTATAAAATACTGTAATGTAGAGGTCAAAGGCAGTGTTTCCTTACACTGGAAATAAATATCACCAGTGATGTTGCCCATATCAACAAATCACATCTTTGCTTTTGATTTCTGACTTGTAGGTGACTGTTCAAATTGAATTGCTGATTAGTTGCTATGGGAAACATTACTGGTGTTATTATCTCCAATATTAGTAATCATTCCACTACGTAAGTTAATATGCTTCTACAGAAGGCTCACAGAGGGCAGCTCCTGCCATAAAGCAAGGAGAGAACCCTGCCTTAGGCATCAGCCAAAATAGTGTGTGGCAGTATAAAAAGTGTTCCAGTAGTGCCCAAGGCCACCCAGTTGTCCTTCAAGCTCCGCAGCACCAGCCTACTGATTTGACCATCCCTCACCCCAGCTCACCAGTTCCAATAGTATCCAAGGCCATCCAAGTTGTCCTTCAGGCTGAGCACCACTTATCAACTACTTTGAACTTTCCCCTATCACAGTCCACCACTTCCAGTGGTGCACAAAGCCAACTAAATTGTTCTTCAAGCTGAACACCACCCACCCACTGCACTGACCTTCCCCCTTGCGAGGTGGGGTAGTTATTGGTGAAATGTGGTGTAATTTCCTAAATATAAAGTACATTGTTTTAATAACTGTTGATTGTGTTTGAAATATAGGATCAACACTCTTGATTGCTTGCTTCCATAAATTATCTTCACATTTAGGATGTCTCTCTACTCACTGACTAAATGTTTCTATAACTTCTTTTCCAGTTACCTAAATAAAGAGCTTAATAATGACAGTTGCTTCTGGATTTACCGACTGGCTCACATCCATAATTGCAGGAGCCTTTTGGAAGCCGCAATACAATATATCTCTTGCCATTTTATCAGTCTTACTAAAGAACAGGACTTTCTCCAACTTGATCTGGAAGAATTATCTCCAATACTTTCCTCAGACAAACTGATGGTTTCTTCAGAACTTGACGTCTACCATCTCGCCCTCCGTTGGTGGCAGTTTAATTGCTGCAGTTACACCTCTATTCCTGAAAAACTTACAAAGACCATCCGCTTTCATTTGATGAGCCCACAAGAGCTAGAGGAGGTTGAGGAGGAGTTTCATAAAGAACTATGTTCTTCCCAGCATCAGTTTTCTCTCCAACTCCGCCAAGGAATGTTTGAAGATAGAATCATTTGCATGGATGTTATGGACAGGGAGGACAATTTGCCTAAAGAGGATTATCTTTTGGAATCATACGATCCTGTTTCTGAAGTTTGGGGAAAGTTGCCATTCCCAAAGTACCTCACAGATTCCCGATTCCTGGCAGAAGGGAGATATTTATACATATCAGGAGGCAGAAATGAGGATGAAACTCTAACAGATACTTTGTACGTGTTTGACTCTGTAATGAATGAATGGAGTCAGTTACCTTCTATGAGCATCCCAAGAGTTAACCATGGTTTTGTAGCTTATGCGCAGAGGTTGTATGCCCTGGGGGGCTGGGATGGAAGAGAAATCATTGATTCTGCAGAATATTATAGTGTGCCAGAGAAGTGCTGGAAAGGTCTGTCAAATCTTCCACTGCGCATACAGAACTTTGGATGTGCGCAATTAAAGGGCAAGTTGTATCTTCTTGGTGGAACAACAGTAACATCAAAGTCCACTTTAAATCACCTAGGATTTCTTATGTATGACATTGCTTCAGAGACATGGAGCCACTTTCCTCTGAAAATGCAGTTGTCATCCGCAGGAGCTGTTACGTTGGGTGATAAGCTCTTAGTGATTGGAGGCTATGTCAGTAGTTACTGGGACTACTATGAACCCTTTGAACCACGTGCCACTGACCAGCACTGTGAACATAAATATTACGTGCCGCATATCTCTGCCCAGTTCTATAACTACTCTGACCCATGTGCAAAACCTGGCTTTAGCCCCACCATCTGTTTTTGTTTGGACAGCGAAGGGCGGTTTTGCGGCTGCCCAGTTCCTCCACTTCCTGAAAACCTTGAGTCACCAGGAGTGGTGCGATGGAAGGACAGGATCTATGTCCTGGGTGGCCATTGCATGAGAGGCTATTCCTACAAATTCATATTCTACTGGGCCCCGGGTAGATCGACCTGGAGTCAATGTGACACAGAGTTCCCTATTTTGTTTGATGATAGCTTTGGCTGTGCTACACTGCAGGTTCCTTTGGAACGTTTCCATTCTCTCATTCCTGGCAGAAAGGTAACGAAAATTCCTCCAAAGAGGCAAAGCTTTGACGATGAGACTGACTGGTGGCATTTGCAGCCATTAACATGAAAATATATATATTTTTTTAATAATTAAAATTGCATTCTGTTTTTCAACTAATAAAGAATATAAAATCTACAATCATGTACCATGGGATTCATTCATTTTAATTGTCTTAATTGACTACATTTATTATATATATATATATATATGACACACCGCTACATAACATACCTCGGGTGCTCGGTAAAAGGTTCCAATAGTATAAAAAAGACCACCAACTCCGGGATTTCTTGTGAAAAAATCAAAACCAGAGTTGCTGGTCTTTTTTTATAATATATATATATATATAATATGAAAAAACTCTAATCTTGTAGACAATTATGAATAATATATGGTGTGCTGGTTTAACTTTGAGATAAAAAGTAATACTATCTACTAAAAATGGCCCCTTTATTGAAGCTCCTTATTGAACCAGGTCCCTGTCTGTGTTTAAACTGATGGGTGGGTATAGTTACATAGGGTTGAAAAAAGACCAGAGCCCATCAAGTTCAACCCATCCAAGTAAACCCAGCACACCTAACCCACACCTACCAATCTATACCAACACATACAGACCCACACTGACCTATCTATCCACTCACATACAGACCCATACTGACCTATCTATCCACTCACATACAGACCCACACTGACCTATCTATCCACTCCCATACAGACCCACACTGACCTATCCACTCCCATACAGACCCATACTGACCTATCTATCCACTCACATACAGACCCATACTGACCTATCCACTCACATACAGACACATACTGACCTATCTATCCACTCACATACAGACCCACACTGACCTATCCACTCACATACAGACCCATACTGACCTATCTATCCACTCACATACAGACCCATACTGACCTATCTATCCACTCACATACAGACCCATACTGACCTATCTATCCACTCACATACAGACCCATACTGACCCATCTAACCACTCACATACAGACCCACACTGACCTATCCATCCACTCACATACAGACCCACACTGACCTATCCACTCACATACAGACACATACTGACCTATCTATCCACTCACATACAGACCCATACTGACCTATCTATCCACTCACATACAGACCCATACTGACCCATCTAACCACTCACATACAGACCCACACTGACCTATCCATCCACTCACATACAGACCCACACTGACCTATCTATCCACTCCCATACAGACCCACACTGACCTATCCACTCACATACAGACCCATACTGACCTATCTATCCACTCACATACAGACCCATACTGACCTATCTATCCACTCACATACAGACCCACACTGACCTATCTATCCACTCACATACAGACCCAGACTGACATATCTATCCACTCACATACAGACCCACACTGACCTATCTATCCACTCACATACAGACCCATACTGACCTATCTATCCACTCACATACAGACCCACACTGACCTATCCACTCACATACAGACCCACACTGACCTATCCATCCACTCACATACAGACCCACACTGACCTATCCATCCACTCACATACAGACCCACACTGACCTATCTATCCACTCACATACAGACCCACACTGACCTATCTATCCACTCACATACAGACCCACACTGACCTATCTATCCACTCACATACAGACCCATACTGACCTATCTATCCACTCACATACAGACCCATACTGACCTATCTATCCACTCATATACAGACCCACATTGACCTATCTATCCACTCCCATACAGACCCACACTGACCTATCCACTCACATACAGACCCACACTGACCTATCCATCCACTCACATACAGACCCACACTGACCTATCTATCCACTCACATACAGACCCATACTGACCTATCTATCCACTCACATACAGACCCACATTGACCTATCTATCCACTCCCATACAGACCCACACTGACCTATCCACTCACATACAGACCCACACTGACCTATCTATCCACTCACATACAGACCCATACTGACCTATCCATCCACTCACATACAGACCCAGACTGACCTATCCACTCACATACAGACCCACACTGACCTATCCATCCACTCACATACAGACCCAGACTGACCTATCCACTCACATACAGACCCACACTGACCTATCCATCCACTCACATACAGACCCACACTGACCTATCCACTCACATACAGACCCGCACTGACCTATCTATCCACTCACATACAGACCCACACTGACCTATCCACTCACATACAGACCCACACTGACCTATCTATCCACTCACATACAGACCCACACTGACCTATCCACTCACATACAGACCCACACTGACCTATCTATCCACTCACATACAGACCCAGACTGACCTATCTATACACTCACATACAGACCCACACTGACCTATCTATCCACTCACATACAGACCCATACTGACCTATCCACTCACATACAGACCCACACTGACCTATCTATCCACTCACATACAGACCCACACTGACCTATCTATCCACTCACATACAGACCCAGACTGACATATCTATACACTCACATACAGACCCACACTGACCTATCTATCCACTCACATACAGACCCACACTGACCTATCTATCCACTCACATACAGACCCACACTGACCTATCCACTCACATACAGACCCATACTGACCTATCTATCCACTCACATACAGACCCACACTGACCTATCTATACACTCACATACAGACCCACACTGACCTATCCACTCACATACAGACCCACACTGACCTATCTATCCACTCACATACAGACCCAGACTGACCTATCTATACACTCACATACAGACCCACACTGACCTATCTATCCACTCACATACAGACCCACACTGACCTATCTATACACTCACATACAGACCCACACTGACCTATCTATCCACTCACATACAGACCCACACTGACCTATCTATCCACTCACATACAGACCCACACTGACCTATCCATCCACTCACATACAGACCCACACCTACCAATCTATCCACTCACATACATAAACTTTATATACAACCACTAATACTAACTGTAGATATTAGTATCACAATAGCCTTGGGTATGTCCTAACGGTTCCTGCCAGAAACACAGTAGAAGGAGAGCAGCCAATCACAGCCCTGCAGTCACACAAGCACAGACAGGCTTCAGTTCCCTATCAGGTCAGCCTAGCTGCTGACTAGTGGAGTTGCAGATATTTTCAATTCATTGACACAATATTGTTTTTCACACAATATGCCCCCTTTGAAGGAGAATGAAACCCTGAGGATAACTGGGAACTTTATAAAAAAAGCTCCACCTTTCACTTCTTCTGGTCCTCTTCACTGGCATGAACATGCACTGTTGAAGCAAGGTTGAAGCAAACTACACATGCTCCTGTAGTGAAATTGCAGTGACGAGGAGCTGAAGTGACAAGAGATGGAACTCCCAACCCCACTGTACTAGCCACTCTGCATTTTAGAGTCTTCTCAGACTTGACACAACTGAAAAATGTATTCAACAGTATAAAGTCAGACAAGATATAGCAGGACAGCTAAGCCATCATCTTCCTCATGTACCACACCAAACAGTAACACACATGCACACACACATATATATATAGTTGCCTCCTTTCTTAGAAAAAAATAACAATTTGGGGAGGGGGTGGAGTTATAGCATGAGATGGGTGGAATTATGATGCAAATGGGGGTGGGGTTATGACCTAGAAGGGATGGTGCGGGATGGATTGGGTCAATATGGAAGAATATTGTGGGGTTGGGAATGGGGGAAAGAGGTATCTGAGATGACAGTACTGACCTTAGAGGAAGAGTTGGGGCAGGTGGCAAAACAACAGGTACGGTAATTACAAATTATTAACTTAACTGAATACTTTAACATATCTATTGCCTTGGACCCATGGGGGGATTATAGCAGGCTATTAATTTTATGACCATATTATAAGGAGGAAGCCCCAAAATACTCTCTCACTTATCTATTAGGCTACTTGTTAAAAAGACAGTACCTGTGTAAAAATCACAGCTGGAAGCTCTAAAAGATTCTCACAGAAGCCTGTAAAAGCCCAGGCAACACTCTATTATAGCCTCAGCAGCATACAGAAGACTCTCCATCACTAAGATAAATCTTCTCTATGACTTATACAGCTCTCTGTCCTGCTTGATTTCTCCTGATGAGGAAAACATAGTATTTTCCCAGCCTGATAGCATGCTATGGTGTTATGGCTCTGCCATATATAGTTGTCTCTTGTCTTCCCAACCAGTAAGTACTAGTTTAACTGTTGCACAAGACAGGAAGTCAGTAAAACAGGAAGGGAGAGTAAAGCCAGTATTGGCAGTTAAACGCTTAATCTGCACACCTTTGCAGTCTTGTGGCTTCCTACATTACCCCATTGAAGGCATTCCATGTACGTTTTCCTGTTGTATCTGTTAAAATAGTAAGTTGACAGCTCTGCTACTCAAGCTGCCGGCAGGGGGCAGAGTGATGGGAGCCCTGGGGAAGGAGAAAAAATCAGGTACCTCCTGGGAAAATGGGGGGGGGGGGCTGACAGGTCTGGATTGGGGAATGAAAATACTGTTCCTGAGTTTATGACGTTTGCCTATAGTAGCTAGTCATCTTTATAATACTTGCATCCCTAGTTTCTTCAAAGGCTGATTAGTATTTCATCATCACTTTCATGGTCCAGAAGTTCATATGCAAAGGTGATAATTGAATAGGGCATTTAGTGAGGCCAGTACACTGATGACCTTACTGGAGTATCTAGTGGAGTACAGATTATAGTACACAGACAGAGTGACGGGCCAGTTTCTGACTCCAGCCATCCCTGTTAAGTCATTATGCTTTTATTACTCCTCCTTTTGATGCTGATTGCTTTTTATATAATTGCCTGCCCTGCCCCCTTCAGGTATTTAGAAAGTGATGGTATGTAGGGCCAGATTGGGATAGAACAGGTTAGGGTTGGATATGACCTGGCAACACTACAGGCCAGATTTTCTCCATAGTCCAACCCAGTACTCTGATTAATGTTACTGCTGCCTTTGCATGCCCTGATCATGTTTCTAAGACAGACACATGGTACAAGCAGCTAGGGCTCTTACACAGTGTATAACAAGAACAATGCACATATATATATATTACAAAAATGCTCAAAGTAGCACACTCTGAATTTCTGCTGTGCAGCACTGCCTTCATTAGTAAGGATATACATACACAGCTACAATCTTCTATTCAAAGCTCTGCAACAGCAACCAAGCTGCTCCCCTCACAGTATATCTGACGTACTTGTACCAAGGATTCCTAGCGCCTCGTTAGCGCAGTAGGTAGCGCGTCAGTCTCATAATCTGAAGGTCGTGAGTTCGATCCTCACACGGGGCATAGCTTTTTTTTCCCCTCCTTCCTGTTTAATACTATAAATCCAATACTGTCAATTCTTGAACATTCTTTTACGTGTGTGTTAGGCAGCTCTATACACGGTCATAAACCTAAAGCTCATGAATTCAACATGTAATTATTACTTGTTATATAAATTATATTACTTGCTATATAAATTAGCCAAAATGGGCACATCACATGTGGAGATTAGTTGCCCATGATACATTTGCTCTACCACAAGCAATGAATCTCCTGAAAATGCTTTCCTACCAGCCATTCACGTTATTACTATGGGAATGTGTTTCAGATTAGCCACCCCCTATAAATCTGCTGCATCATGGGTCACTAATCTCAATGTATGCCATCTGCATAAATGTCTACCTATTGCGGCTGTATCAATGGGAACTGTCCACTTAGCTGCTGCTAATATTATTGTTGTACCCTTGGATTTGATTCTCATATTAAAAAAAAAAAAAAAAGTCATATATAAAATAAAAAAAAATTACACTTCCCATACCGGGAGTCGAACCCGGGCCGCCTGGGTGAAAACCAGGAATCCTAACCGCTAGACCATATGGGACGCGATAGTAAATACTTTGCTCTATGACTATTAATATCATATATCATATTATTTTCATGATATACTATTTATTACAATGGATAAGATCAGGAATGACTGCACTAACAGGAGAATCGCCACGTTTGGCTTCAGTCACTGAGCTGCTCCTTACAAAGAGCCAGGGGCTACTCTAGCGCTTGTTGGCGTAAGCCCTTCCCAGCGGCAGGCAGTGACTGAGCAGCTTAGGGCCGATGAGTGCATCTCACAGGGCGCATAGTGGGCTCAGTCTGTGCAGGGAAGCGCCAGAGGAACCCCAGTGCAGATTGGGTGCTGTATGCCCTAATGGGCTTATGTGCGTGTAAATATATGTTCCGGACTGTGTATTGTATAGAAATTTCAGAATGTAAATATTTGTATTCGTTCCGATATTTGTTCAGCTGATATTTGTTCTGGAACTTACACCGCGTTGGTTCTGAGGCGCTAAAGCCCGTGAGGAGCAGCCGCTTGTAGTTTCAGTCATTGCCACACGAGGGCGATACGCAAACAGGAAAAACACCCCTCGTCCCTTTGTTCTTGGGCCGCAGCGAACTGCTTGTTCCTTTCGTAGAGCGCCCCAAAAACGACTCCGCTACCCCGATATACAAGGTATTCATTTTATTCTTAGCAACCCAGGCGTGAAATCTGCTAGTGAAATCCCTAGATCTACTGTAACAAGGAGGTGGCGAAGAAAGCAGCAAAGGCCGCCAAGAGCCCAAAGAAGGTGGCGAAGAAAGCAGCAAAGGCAGCGAAGAGCCCCATAAAGCCTAAAGCTGCCAAAGCCAAGAAAGTGGCCAAGAGCCCCGCAAAAAAGAGCGTGAAGCCCAAAGCTGCCAAAAGCCCCGCAAAGGCCAAAGCAGCCAAACCCAAAGTGGCTAAAGCAAAGAAAGCCGCCCCTAAGAAGAAATAAGCTGGCTCACTGGCCAACTGCCCCAAAGGCTCTTTTAAGAGCCACCACATCCCCCTGAAAGGGCTTGTAATATAGTGGGGTCTCCTGCTTCTACCATGGCTTTTAATAAGCAATAAAAACTATTAACCTCGCACCGGCCCAACATTCGTTCAGTTATCGCCAACTAATATCCCTGGCCAATAAGTAACTGCAAAGTTTCCCAAATACACAAATAGTTTAGTGTTCCCCTCCCTTTAGTGCTGCCGGACTGCTCTCCGTCACTTAAACCTGCCCAAACCATTCCTCCCCCTCCCACTGGTTCTGTCCAAGATAGAAATTCTCAGATAGGAATTTAGCCCCTGTTCCCTGTAACGTAAATGCAACAGTAGGAAAGTGACATTGTTGCGAGTTGTATCCAGCAATGTGTGTAACGGAGCGAATGTCCCAGTGTAACAATGTAAGTGCTACTTTGTCAGCTCAAAGCTCCAACTCATTAGAAAAGTAACAAATAGGGGAAAGACAAGGCAGAGTAACAAACAGCTCAGCTGAGAGGCTCAGAGAGTTGCAGCAGCATTAGAGGGCGTGTAAGTGACACACGTATTTGTACTTCCTGTTTTGTCTCTAATTTGGTAAAACAATCTGAGTATGGAGTCCGCTATCCCAGTAACGGGGATTAAATGCTACTGACTATCACAGCGGAATGCCGGTAACAAAATGGCATATTATTTCCTGTTACTGTCATTTTTACACGATACAGTTGGCGGCAACTTGAGGGAGAAAAAGAACAGCGTGTTTAGTTTATCTCATATTACAATATTTACATGTAGTTCACAAAGTGGCCAATCAGAGGATGCCAAATGTTTCTTACTGAATAAAGGAGAAGCGGGAAAAGGGAGAGGGCGGGGCTAATATGCAGTCCCCTGTCAGGTCTGCTCAGTTCCTATAAGAGCCGAGACGTGACCGCGTTGCTTTTATTTCCGAACAAAGGAAAAGAGAATAACATGTCTGGCAGAGGCAAGGGCGGTAAGGGCCTGGGGAAAGGAGGCGCCAAGCGCCACAGGAAGGTGCTGCGGGATAACATCCAGGGGATCACCAAGCCCGCCATCCGCCGCCTGGCACGCAGAGGGGGAGTCAAGCGCATCTCCGGCCTCATTTATGAGGAGACTCGGGGGGTGCTGAAAGTTTTCCTGGAGAACGTTATCCGGGACGCTGTCACCTACACCGAGCACGCCAAGAGGAAGACTGTTACCGCTATGGATGTGGTGTATGCTCTCAAGCGCCAGGGCCGCACTCTCTACGGATTCGGGGGTTAAACCCTCTTATTCCCTCACAGCATCATTTCCCAAAGGCCCTTTTAAGGGCCCCCACTATTTCCCCAAAGGCTGTTTATGCTTCTGACTTAAAAGTAATTATTTAACTTCTACTACTACACGTTTGGGGGGGACGCGTTAGTACTGAAATAGTTCACTCCAAATATACAAAGGCTAGAATGCTTCATTAAGAATTCATTTATATTATGTCATTGAATGAAACGGTCCTTTTAAACCCCCCCACCCCACTATTTCACGAAAAGGCTGAGATTGTATTTTATGTGCTGAAAAAATTGTGATTTATCCCTGCACTTTGGGGATTGTGTAGTTATAGAAATTACTGATAAATATTTAGTGCTGTTAAAGTGTAATTTAGCCGCAGGGGGTGGAGCATAGATGGTCCCTGTGACTGACAGGAGAGAAAGGAAAAGATTTTGTTCCGAGTCGAATCCTGTGACGGTTATAAGTGCTGCAATGTTACACATAATCGTTACAAAGAATATACTTAGAATGAAATACATGAGACAAAAAGGCTTTATAGCTACTTTGATACAACTATTGTAGTGAATCAGAGAGACAAGTGTAACGTTGTCTGTATTTGGGATTGTAGTCTCCGATTTCAGACTGCTGTGAGTAACATCTATACAATGTGCCTTTCTGTAGCCATATAATATATGTATATATATATATGAATATAATGGCGGGACCAGTTTGGCGCCTGAGAGTGAGTTCGGGGAACAAAGCAATGTTGCAGCTGCAGGCAGAGCCCCTCCCCCACATGTGGCCATTTGCTGCCTCAGCTTCATTATAACGAGTCTAAACTTCTAGCTGCGCTATTTATCTGTGAGAGGGGATTGTGCGCTAAGTATTTGGAAGTGATCCCGACGTATGTGAATCTATCCTATTTTTTTAGAGCAAATTAATGTTCAGAATAGTTTCATGTTTTATTGTCAGCCCAAATACTGAACTGATTTAGTAAAAAAAATCCCTAATTGTATCTATATGGGCTTTGATTGTGTCGTTCAGCTGAAAAAGAAAACCATAAAGCTATTATGAGCATTACTGTAATTTGCTCCCAATCACTGGAATGAATCGCCTAATTTATATATCATATTCACATAAGCAAGGATCATTTCCAAATACTGATACGTATTTGGAAATGATACTTGCTTATGTGAATATGATATATAAATTAGGCGATTCATTCCAGTGATTGGGAGCAAATTACAGTAATGCTCATAATAGCTTTATGGTTTTCTTTTTCAGCTGAATGACACAATCAAAGCCCATATAGATACAATTAGGGATTTTTTTTACTAAATCAGTTCATTAATTCAACTAAGACTAAACCAGAAATGTACAGCAGGATAGTTGTGAGTCTGTGCAGCCCTTGTACAGAGGAGGTGGGGGCTCTGAAAAGAGCCTTTGTTTTGTTGCGGGGCAGGGAATGGGGATTACTTGGCGCTGGTGTATTTAGTCACAGCCTTTGTCCCCTCGGACACAGCGTGCTTGGCCAGCTCCCCAGGCAGCAGCAGGCGGACCGCGGTCTGGATCTCCCGGGAGGTGATGGTGGAGCGCTTGTTGTAATGAGCCAGGCGGGAGGCTTCCCCTGCGATGCGCTCAAACACATCGTTAACAAAGGAGTTCATGATGCTCATGGCCTTGGAAGAGATGCCGGTATCAGGGTGCACCTGCTTCAGCACTTTGTACACGTAGATGGCGTAACTCTCCTTCCTGCTCTTCCTGCGCTTCTTCCCATCTTTCTTCTGCGTTTTACTCACCGCTTTCTTAGAGCCTTTCTTTGGCGCTGGGGCGGATTTGGCGGGTTCGGGCATTTTCCCTCAGATACACGGTCAGTCTGCAAACAAACTGTAATAATATTCCCTTCCATCTGCGCCTTTTTTATACCCTGCCCATGTAAATAAGGCTGTACGTTGCCTGTGCTTCCCATTGGCTGGCTCTTTTACATGACGTTTAATCGTCCCATCTCTTAAGTTTGGGCCCAAAGGATTGGTGTAGACTAAAGCTTGTGTTTCATTGGCTGCAATTGAACCTAACCAATCAGAGAAGAGAAGCACTCCCACAGATGCCTATAAAAGCAAAAGTGCACGTTACATTGTATCGAGTTATTTTGTGTAACACAAAGCAGGAATCATGTCAGGAAGAGGCAAACAAGGCGGGAAGACCCGGGCAAAGGCCAAGACTCGCTCATCTCGGGCTGGGCTGCAGTTCCCAGTCGGCCGTGTTCACCGGCTGCTGAGGAAAGGCAATTATGCTGAGCGGGTGGGAGCCGGAGCTCCAGTCTATCTTGCCGCAGTGCTGGAGTATCTGACCGCTGAGATCCTGGAGTTGGCCGGGAACGCTGCCCGGGATAACAAGAAGACCCGTATCATCCCCAGGCACCTGCAGCTCGCTGTGCGCAACGATGAGGAGCTGAACAAACTGCTCGGAGGGGTGACTATCGCTCAGGGCGGTGTCCTGCCCAACATCCAGTCCGTGCTGCTCCCTAAGAAAACCGAGAGCACCAAAGCGGCCAAGAGCAAGTGAGCCCAGGAATGAGAGTGCCCTGACCCCAACCCAAAGGCTCTTTTCAGAGCCCCCCACTCTGTCTAAACAGCGCTGTGTAACCTGATGGTACTTAGGGATACAATATAACTATATAAATCCATGAAGTGTTATATTTAATGGTAATTGTATACTATACAGAGATACCTTCACCCATTACATACATCTCACAAAAAGAGCAACTGATTAGTTTATTGCTTTAGAGTAAATATAACATACGTGTATATTGTCCATACCATGAGTTCAAATCGGTTTTCGGTTTTTTCTTTTTCGTTTTAGACTGAGAACTCGGTACCGAGTACAAACAGAAATAGGCAATCTTTACACCTTACAGGAGTACTGTTACATTGCAACAACGACGATTATCTGCTATAAAAGGCAGGTCCTGTGTAATAGACCCAATAAAGTACAAGTATATGTAATATTAATGTATCTTCCTGTAACAAAAGCCGAAAAGGATGTGAAAAGCTCATTCCCAGTAAGTGTCCATTAAATAAAACCTCAACATAATAAAAATGCCAGGAACCTGTCCCTATATATTGGGTTTCTGTATTCCAATCTGCCTGGAACACAAGAAAGCAGAGGCCTTTGTTTCAAGAAATCCTGCTCATTAGAAGTACTAATCATTGAGTTACTAAATCTGAGCAGCACAAGGGCCGGTAGCACCGATACCCTAAATGTATCTTATAGTTCAGCTCATTCCCAGAAAGTGTCGGTGGCTCTGAAAAGAGCCTTTGTGCCCAGTGAATAAAACCCCCTCGGATCTAAGCCCTCTCCCCTCGGATCCTGCGGGCCAGCTGGATATCCTTGGGCATGATGGTGACCCTCTTGGCGTGGATGGCGCACAGGTTGGTGTCCTCAAAGAGCCCCACCAGATAAGCCTCGCTGGCCTCCTGCAGAGCCATAACGGCTGAGCTCTGGAACCTCAGATCGGTCTTGAAGTCCTGGGCGATCTCCCGGACCAGACGCTGGAAAGGCAGTTTGCGGATCAGCAACTCAGTGGATTTCTGGTAGCGGCGGATTTCCCGGAGAGCCACAGTCCCTGGGCGGTAACGATGGGGTTTCTTGACTCCGCCAGTGGCCGGGGCGCTCTTCCTGGCTGCCTTGGTGGCCAACTGCTTGCGGGGAGCCTTCCCGCCTGTGGATTTGCGGGCGGTCTGTTTAGTACGGGCCATTGCAACAACGGAGAAGCACTAAAACGTTATGGTGTCTGGGGGCTGCCAAACATCCTATTTATAGCCAGCGCCTCCCTGTGATTGGCTCCATGCAAACACATCATATTACTTCTACATTTCTATTGGCTGCTCAGACCAGTTTGATTTTTTTTTTAAATGCAAAAAGTCTGTCCGATATTATGTATGTATAACTTTATTTATAAAGTGCCACAAGGGTACAGCGCTGTACAGTCTTACAGAATACAAAATTACACACAGGGAGGACAAGTGATATAATAAATAAATACAATAAATACATATATGTATATATATATATAAGTGCCATGTGGTATGAGACACAGTAGGAAGGAGGTCCCTACCCCGTAGAGCTTACAATCTGAGTGGTTGGGTTATTATCTCTTAAATAACAATGACGATTAGTTATATTAATTACTTACATTAATTTTATCAAACCATATTACAATTAAAAAGATTTAACAGATGTTTCTTATTCCCTTCGGATGCGCTGACTGACTCTGAATCCCGGAAACGTCTGCTGCGGACAATTATATCAACCACATGGGGGCAGCAAAGAGCTCTAAACGGGAATCAAACCGATTGTGTTTTATGTGGGTAGGGAAGAAGAGAATGTGGAAGGAAAAAGAGATTTTTTTTTTTTTTTAAATGCCCGCCAAAATTCGTTAGACCATTGCCTCACCTGTATTCACTAGGCGTATACAGCTAGAAGTTTAGACTCGTTATAATGAAGCTGAGGCAGCAAATGGCCACATGTGGGGGAGGGGCTCTGCCTGCAGCTGCAACATTGCTTTGTTCTCTGAACTCGCTCGGAGGCGCCAAACTGGTCCCGCCATTATATTCATTTATATGGCTACAGAAAGGCACAGTGTATAGATGTTACTCCCCGCAGTCAGACGGTATATCCGCTAACGGAAACCCTGATGCTGCCATAGAATAGAATAAAAAATCAGGGATCCAGGAATAACTATTTCCAAACACGTTAGAAGTCTAGGAGCTTCTTATTTGGGGTCTAGTTGTTAATTCCCCTGACGTAGAATTTTTTTTTTTTTACTTCACATAAATTTCTTTGAAGATGCTTTAAAATTCAGAGCAGCCATTGTGTCACATTGTTACATTCCCGCAATAATAAACATCAGCGCTTTCTACTCGCAACCAAATCCTCTCCTTTCCCTCCTGTCAGTCACCGAGACCCCCAATTATATCTGCCGACTAATAGCCCATACTGTGGGAGCCATTGGCTTATTCAAAAAGTCCGCCAAAATGTCTGGCCGTTATATGACCGCCCAATAAAATAGAATAACCCCTTTGCTCTGGCAGCCTACATAGCGTTTATTTATATATATTTATATTGCCCCATCTCTTTAGCTCGAGTTATTACAGCCAAGTCACCTATTCAGGAGATTTATCCCTTCAGCCATTCAGATCCGCACTGTGGGCCCGGACCTACTTTCCTTCCCAACCCGTAACATTGTATCTAATCAATTTATAGGGAGCAGATAATATACAGACACAGCCTTTTCCTGAAATAGTGGGGGCCCTTAAAAGGGCCTTTGGGAAATGATGCTGTGAGGGAATAAGAGGGTTTAACCCCCGAATCCGTAGAGAGTGCGGCCCTGGCGCTTGAGAGCATACACCACATCCATAGCGGTAACAGTCTTCCTCTTGGCGTGCTCGGTGTAGGTGACAGCGTCCCGGATAACGTTCTCCAGGAAAACTTTCAGCACCCCCCGAGTCTCCTCATAAATGAGGCCGGAGATGCGCTTGACTCCCCCTCTGCGTGCCAGGCGGCGGATGGCGGGCTTGGTGATCCCCTGGATGTTATCCCGCAGCACCTTCCTGTGGCGCTTGGCGCCTCCTTTCCCCAGGCCCTTACCGCCCTTGCCTCTGCCAGACATGTTCAACCTTCAAAAGCTTTTCAGAATGATTCCGCTCTGTCCGCACAACCTCATGTATAAAGAGACTGAGCAGACCTGATAGGGAACTGCACTGACTCTCACCCCTCCCTTTTCTTTACTGTTCCAGGGTAAAACATTTGGCAACTTCTGATTGGCTAAACCATGAAGCGCCCATACTCATTAGCAACAAGGAGTGTAACAAACTGCTGCTTATAATAAAGAGCCGCCAAAACTATGGCAGCGATATGTTTATAGAGCAGTAAAATGATTATTCCTATATCCTCAGCATTCTGCCCTGAGATTCATTAGTGCATTTCCCTCTGCTGGAATAGTTGTATGTAACTGCAGAACAATACATTTATAGAACAGGGGTAATTAAAATAATAAATACGAGGCTCAATTACATTATATATAAGGATTAAACATTAGCCCTGGAGAATTTAGAATCTAAGTGGAAGGGTAATTTACAGACACAGATATATTAAGGATACTAAGTGCTGCAGGTTACAGTGGGTGACACAATATAAGCGTTACTCCGGGTTATTTCAACCTCTTACTGGAAAAATATGTTTACAAAATCAGTTTGTTGTTAATGTCACTTACACGCCCTCTAATGCTGCTGCAACTCTCTGAGCCTCTCAGCTGAGCTGTTTGTTACTCTGCCTTGTCTTTCCCCTATTTGTTACTTTTCTAATGAGTTGGAGCTTTGAGCTGACAAAGTAGCACTTACATTGTTACACTGGGACATTCGCTCCGTTACACACATTGCTGGATACAACTCGCAACAATGTCACTTTCCTACTGTTGCATTTATGTTACAGGGAACAGGGGCTAAATTCCTATCTGAGAATTTCTATCTTGGACAGAACCAGTGGGAGGGGGAGGGGGAGGAATGGTTTGGGCAGGTTTAAGTGACGGAGAGCAGTCCGGCAGCACTAAAGGGAGGGGAACACAAAACTATTTGTGTATTTGGGAAACTTTGCAGTTACTTACTGGCCAGGGATATTAGTTGGCGATAACTGAACGAATGTTGGGCCGGTGCGAGGTTAATAGTTTTTATTGCTTATTAAAAGCCATGGTAGAAGCAGGAGACCCCACTATATTACAAGCCCTTTCAGGGGGATGTGGTGGCTCTTAAAAGAGCCTTTGGGGCAGTTGGCCAGTGAGCCAGCTTATTTCTTCTTAGGGGCGGCTTTCTTTGCTTTAGCCACTTTGGGTTTGGCTGCTTTGGCCTTTGCGGGGCTTTTGGCAGCTTTGGGCTTCACGCTCTTTTTTGCGGGGCTCTTGGCCACTTTCTTGGCTTTGGCAGCTTTAGGCTTTATGGGGCTCTTCGCTGCCTTTGCTGCTTTCTTCGCCACCTTCTTTGGGCTCTTGGCGGCCTTTGCTGCTTTCTTCACCACCTTCTTTGGGCTCTTGGCGGCTGCGGACACCTTCTTGGGCTTCTTCGGGGACTTGGCTGCCTTCTTTGCTGCCGGTTTCTTGGCTTTGGCTGCTGCCGGTGCCGCCTTCTCCTTACTCTGCAGCTGCTTCTTGTTGAGCTTGAAGGACCCGGAGGCTCCGCTCCCTTTCACTTGGACAAGGGTCTCCTTACTGACCAAGCCCTTGAGAGCCAGCTTGAGGCGGCTGTTATTCTTCTCCACATTGTAACCTCCTGCAGCCAGAGCCTTCTTCAGAGCTGCCAGGGACACCCCGCTGCGCTCCTTGGAAGCGGATACGGCTTTGACTATCAGTTCGGACACACTGGGCCCAGATGGCTTCTTGGATTTAGTGGCCCCCGCTGCTTTCTTGCTCTGTTTCTTCTTCTTGGCTGCGGGTTCAGCCGGGGGAGGAGCAGGCGCCGTCTCAGCTGCTTCAGCCATTGCAAATCTTCTATCGTTCTCTTCAGAAAATAGAAATATACCAGCCGCGCTTTTCTGTTCTCCTTTTATAGAATCTACTCTGTCTGCTGATTGGCTCAGGTACATTCAGATAACGCTTTCTAATTGGACACAATTTAGCCACGCCCATACTTCACTTTCCATGTTCAGCATTAGGCAGCTTTCATTCTGTGTTTCCTGCTTCTCAAAAAGCAAAGTTATTAATAATATCTACTTCCATAAATATCCCGGGGATTATACAGTCACTTGCAGGGTAAATGTCCCTGTCTCTGACAGCGATTTTCTGCATGTTGGTTACACGGATTGTCCCCAAACAGCCCCTGATATCTCAGGCGCACTCCTGTCAGTCTGGGTGAGGTTTTTCTAAACCTTCAATTTTCCTTATTCATTGGGATCTATTTCCTCCATCTCTTATCCCTGAGAGAGAGAGGGGTATGGGGAGGGATATCAGGGGGACAGTGAGGGGTTTGGAGGCTACAGAAGAAATCCGTGGGGGTTGCACTGGCAGAGAAGTAGCACAGTCCCGAACCTGCTGTAGTACAGTCATTGCAGCATTCACACAAGTCCCACTGCCTGCATTGTATTGTGTCATTAGTTACACTATCAGCACTAATATGTCATTGTTTGAACATCATACATAGATTTTAAAGCAAACTACATATTAATGTTTGTATGGGTGTCTAATTGTGTAACTAATGGGACACTTAAATGGGTTTTTCACTTGAGTAGACTTTTAGTATCACGCAGAGAGTGATATTCTGAGACATTTTGCAAAATAGTTTTTTTGTTATTTCATTTTCAGTTCAGGGGTTCTCCAGTTTGGAGTTTCAGCAGCTATTTGGTTGCTAGGGTCCAAGTTACATTAGCAACCAGGGAGTGGTTTGGATAAGAGACTGGTATATGGATAGGAGAGGGCCTGAATAGAAAAGTTACAATAAGTAACAATAACAAACTGTTGCCTCACAGAGCAATAGATTTTTAGCTCCTGAATTCAGTGACCCCCATTCAAACACTGCAAAGAGTAGGAAGAAGGCTGCAAATAATGTAAAACTATAACAATAAATAATGAAGACCAATTGAAAAGTTGCTTAAAACTGGTCATTCTATTAGATATTGAAAGTTAATTTAAAGGTAAACCATTTCATTACCTGTTTTCACAACACACACTGTACATGTGCCCCTCCCATTCTCCGCCAACGCCCCTCCCCCCCCACACCAGGATGGGACACACTGAAGTTTTCTGCGCGTCCCATTCCCAGTGCCCCATATGGGAGCAAGCTCACTCACTCTCCCTGCCAGCGACCCAACATGCCGGCCTGCATCTTCTGGCTTCTGAATTTATAGGCACCCGCAGGTCTATACATAGAGGGCAGAAGCCGGGTTGGGGAGGGTTCAGGTTGGGAGCAAATATTGGGTCAAATATTTCTCGACCCGCACATCATTATCAGGACCAATGGAGAGAAAAAGAAAGGAAAGTGTTAATCAACCCCACCCATAAATAGGAGTTACCACTAGAGGTTATTAGTGTTTTTTTTTTTTGTCCTACCTGTATAAGAGAGTGGATTGTATGGAATTTCGCTACTAATATACAGTACTATAGCGGTGAATATTGTGTTGCACAAAATACATTACTATGTATATTTTGGCGATTTTTTTTGTCGCGACTTTGTAATCTCGCGACTTTCAGACATTTTGTAGCGATTTTGTAATCTCGTGACATGTGCGACTTGGGGCCATTTTGTGTCATTGAGCCTGCAGTCACACTACAGAGAGGACCATGCCTGGGGTTTCTAATCTGCTACCAGGGGAGAGGCGCTATATTGTCACCGTTCTCCTACGTTCAGGCTATGACGACCCGCCGCTGGGGCCCTTAGGGGTCCAGGAGAGGAAGAGGGCGATCCTGCGCGAGCTAAGAGAGGGTTTGCTCGCCGGGTTTGCCCTTGATGTGGACCCCCGCCAGCTCCGGCATCAGTGGTCCGACCTGAAGCGCAGGAATTCTGATCTGATAGCTGAAATTGCAGAAGGTAATTATTGTACTTTATTATGCTTTTACAGTATACGTTCAGTAAAAGATTTAGCAAGTAATTTGAACTAAAGGTACAAATGTAAGAAATGTCAGGGATGATGAAAGTAACATAGTAACATAGTAAGTTGGGTTGAAAAAAGACATACGTCCATCACGTTCAACCATAATGCCAGTGAGGAACTGAAACGTTGCTCACAATAAACCTCTGAATATTATTTCACATCTTTGTGACTCCTTGTGAAAATCCTGTGTGTGCCGTCACCCCATGCCTGTCTAGATTTTGTTTTGCCACAGGCACCCAGGTGTTATTGTTCCTTATGGTGTGCAGCTTCCCAGCACTTCCTATTGTATATATATATACACATCTATTTCACTATTTTCAAATACATATGCATAAATGAGTTTAAAGCAGGGGGGAAGCAGCAGGGAGCGGCCCATAGTGTGAGTCATTTGGGGAAGGGCCACGAATGTTTTAGGGGGCCCTGGCTAACAATGTCTGTGTGTCCTTTGTATTGATGTGAGGGTTCACAGGGGGAGGGGCCATTGGGGGCGTGGGAGGAGGGGGGCCCAAAAAATGTTGTTGTGAGGGGCCCCGTTATTTATGATGGTGTATGAATGTATATATATATATATATATGTATAATATATTACACAAAATAACATCTTGCAATACTATCTCACAGAACTTCAGCTGGCGCCTCATCCCCAGGCACAACCTCAGGCACACCTGGCTCCCGTAGCCCACCAGGCTCCACCGGCCCCAGAGGCCCCAGCACCGGCCCCAGAGGCCACAGCACTGGCCCCAGCACCGGCCCCCGAGGCCCAAGCACCAGCCCCAGAAGTGGCCCCAGCACCGGCCCCAGAGGACCCGGACACTCCCCCCCTTCCTTCCTCCCCCAGTTTCCCCCCAGGCCCTTGAGTTCTCCCCCCAGGCCAAGCGCTGGGCACCAGGTTCTCCTGCGCACGAGGGACCATCAGTGCAGGAGGACCTGGCCAACATCAAGGCCGAGCTGGCCCAGCTCCGGGGGGAAATAGCCGAACTAAGGCTATTTCCCCCCGTTTTTTTACCTTTAATTGTTAAAATAAAAGAGTTTATTTTTCTACTTTTGAACTGAGTAATGTCTAATTATTTTTCCTTCCTTGATATGGTATTCTATACTTTCATGTAGTTTCCCCTACACTCTTACATTTATCAGTAACAGCATCAATATGCTATATGGGTTAAATGTTTGCAAATATTCTGCCAACAATTTTGTCTTTAGCCCATTTTGCTGAATAGTAAAACTTGCGTTAATTAGTACATAGCGTATTTTCTGGCGAGTGTGATAACTGCCAATCCAATGTTTTGTTGCCAGAATAATTGCAATATTATATTTGTCCCCATTTAATAAAGTGCCCATAACATATTTGCCATTTATTCTGTGTCTAAAATCTTCCACTTAATTTAAGCCACTTTAGCAAACGGACCCCTAAGTATTTGGCTAAATATTCTTAAATGCCCCCCCCCCCCCCATTTTATTATCTCTAGCACTTCTTTTTTTTCTTACTTATATTTTTATTGTTTTTTGGGGGGGGGGTTGCAAATAAACATTTATACAGCACCTCTCTAGCACTCTGTGCTCTCCCAGGGCAAAATGTCACCAGTTTTATGCTGCCGATTGTCGCGTGCGTAATGTTGCGACAATTAGCGCTTGCGATAAATAGCGTGCATGCGAAAAATACCGTGCACACTATTTATCGCGACAAAAATATCGCATGAAATACCGCGCGTAAAATAGCGCAAGTATGCTTATAGTGAATCGTGTGAAAAGTCGCGAAAATTAAGACGCAATAAAATTTTTACCGCATGCTATAAATAGCGCACGTTTTATCGCACTTTAGTGAATCGGCCCCTATATGTTTTCTTTGGCCCTCAAAGATACTTCATGTGCCGCTCTGCAGAGACCACTGGAGATTTCTTCGTATAGCTCTGTACATCGAGGGAGGACTTTGTAATTTCCAGTTCAGAGTTTTGCCTTTGGTATAACCACAGCTTCTCGGGTATTTACCAAATAGTAGTAGAATAGCGTCAATAGCAACTTTTCATTAGGATGAAGAAATCACAATAATCCCTTTCAATCTTTCTTCTACAGAAGCACAGGAACAGAGCTATCTTCCTACTTCAACATCTCAGATGGATAATCAACTGTGAAAAATCCTTGAAGGGTTTTCTGAACTCCAGATGGGAACCTCATTTCTACTCAATGCTTCAATAGACATCACTCGGTTAGCCTCTAGATCCTTAATGCTTTCCATGGTGGCAATGACTTAGGTCCTGGGAAGCAGATGTCACCTCTAAAGCAGCCCCGTTCCAGGGTCAGATGCTTTTTGGTAAGAAATTGGAGGAACTCATTTCTAAAGCATCTGGTGGAAAGAGTCAAATTTTGCCACAAAAGAAGTGAAAGCAACAAATGAAAAAGTTCTTTTGTAGTAAAGTCCCAACTGGTCAGGGGGGTCAAAGTAGCTCCTTTTGACACTTTGGTTCCAGAACAGCCGCTCCAGCTTAGGCCTCCTGAAAGCCCTTCAGAAGAGAGGGGTACCCAGGGGCCAGTGGGAGGAGAGAGATTACAGCATTTTCTGGCCATCAGTGGCTTTTGGATATTGTGAGAAGGGGAAACAGAGTTCTGAAATCAGATACTTCCCTCAAAGTTCTTAGTATCACCCCTTCTGAAGCCATTGGAAATGAAACAGGCTTTGCAATCATGCCTTCAGCAGATGTTGTCTCAGAAGGTTATAGTTCCTGTTCCAGCAAGGGAAAGAGAAAGGGGGATTTATTCCCATTTGTTTTTAGTTTGAAAACCATCAGGTGCATGGTGTCCAATACTGACTCTCAGGAGGATAAACCAGTACCTTTATGTTCAAAGATTCAGGATGGAATCTTTGGAATCACTAAGAGCAGAGAGCTGTACAGAGGACTGGATGTGCTCCCTGGACATACAGGATGATTATCACCATGTTTCTGTTGCAGAGGAACATCAGAAGTACCTAAGGTTCTGCATAGGAAACCAGCAGTTTCAGTTCGCCTGCCTACCCTTAGGCATTTCCCCTGCACCGCGGGTATTTTCCAAGATCTTGGTAACTGTGGTCACTTTTCTGAGATGGCAGGGGCTGAGGCTGTTTCATTATCTAAACAATCTAATTCTTCTAGCATCCACAAGGAGTCAGGCCATACATCACAGGTTCTGCAAAACCATGGCTGGTGCCTAAATTTTGCAAAGAGCCAGCTTAACAAGTATCCTTTCTAGGGGCGATCATAGACACGGGTAAAGGGGTGGTAAAATTATCATCTGGTACCGGCATCAATACTGGCTTATCTTCTGGGTATGATGGCATCCTCCATTCATCTGGTGGCCTGGGCACCCTGGCACATGAGATTTATTCAGTTACGTCTGATCAGGTCAGGGGGAATTGTCGATCCTTGCATTCGGTTCAGATAGATCAACCTTTCAAAGAGGCACTGAGGTGGTGGCTACAACCAGATCGATTGTCCGTAGGAGTTGCCTCTCTTTCCATGAAAATGGATAACAGTAACCACAGACACTTCAGGATCAGGCCGGGTTGTGGTGCTAGAGGGAAGAGCGGTGCAAGGTCTATGGCAGCAGTCATCGTCAGACATTCCCTCAAATATATTAGAAGTAAGGGCCATTCATCAAGCATTACAGTTTTTTCAAAACGAGTAAAGATCAAAAGCAGCAACTTGTCGGCTGTCACATATGTCAGGAGACAAGGAGGGACCAGGAGTCTAAGTCTTCTGGCAGAAGTAGAACCGCTGTTAGTATGGGCAGAACATCACTTGTCATACATAACAGCGACCTTTGTTCCAGGCAGACTCAACAAGGAGGTGGACTTTTTAAGTCCCAACTCCTTAGATCCTCACGAATGGCAGCTCCATCCAAGGGTCTTTAAACTTTATGGCTTCAGCAAACAACAGCAAATGCAAAAGGTTCTTCGCCAGGAGGACAGACCCTCAGGCTCTGGGGGTGAATGCTCTGACACAACAGTGGCCAAAGGGTTTATGTTACATCTTTCCCCCTCTTCCTCTGATTTGGATGGTTCTGCAGAAGCTGAAGGGGAGCAAGGGAGAATTGATCAGCATTGCTCCAGCTTGGCTGAGACGGCCTTGGCTCCCAACTCTTCTCATATTGTCGATGGTCCCACAGTAGAAACTTCCACTTTCCAGGGATCTCTTGATTTAGGGACCATTTGTTCACCCAGATCCAGGCCATTTAGCCCTGATGGCCTGGAGATTGAGCAGAAGGGTCTAGAGGCACAGGGTCTCTCTAAGGAAGTCATTGAGGTACTCATGCGGTCAAGAAAATCTACAACTAATTCAAGGTACTGGAGTGTCTGGAGAGCCTTTATCAAGGAGAGAGTTGATCAAGAAAATGGTCTTCCAATCTCAGTTGGTGAACTCCTAGAGTTTCTACGGAAGGGTCTTGAGAGTGGACTCAAGGTCAGAACACTGATAATGCATGTTTTGGCTATCTCTGCCTTTTCAGGGGTGCATTGGGCTTTGCATCCGTTGGTGATTAAGTTCTTTAGGGCAGCTATGCGGATGTTACCAGCCAGAAGAGCTTCATGTCTGAAATGGGACCTTCCATTCGATCTAGACTTCATCTCACCGAAACCATTTGAGCCCATTCAGGAAATTTTGATCTGGTATTTAACCCTGAAAACAGTTTTTCTAGTTGCAGTCACTTCAGCCAAAAGAGAAGGAGAACTGCAGGCTCTGAAATATGAAGATAGTCCAGTTTTTCTTCAGGATAAGGTTATCCTGCTTTTAAACCTGGTCAAAGATTTTCATTTCCAAGAGGAACTTCTTTTCTGGAAAACTCTCAGGATGATGCAGATAATCCACTACATCTCCTGGATGTCGAAAGAGCGGTTATGGCTTATTGTCAAGCTACACAAGAGCTCAGGAAAGTTATAGATTATTCGTTTTTCCAGGGGGAAAGAGAAAAGGAGAAGCAGCTTCTAAATCTACCATCTCCAGATGGATCAAAGGAGTTATCTCCAAGTCCTACTCTTCCAGAGGTTTACCAGCTCCCAGGGCTACAGCTCACTCAACCCAGGGTAAAGCAACTTCTTGGGAATCAGACGTAGGTACATCTCTGGAGGTGATATGCAGAATGGCTTCCTGTGCATCTCCAAATACCTTCATTTCACATTATAGGTTGGATGTGTCTTCAGCCAATTATGTGCACTTTGGACGTAATGTTTTATCTACCATTTCCTACGCTCATTAAACAGTGCACAGTTGCATTTCTTGGAGTTAATTTGTCCCACTCAACATTCGGGAAGCTTGCTATATCCCAGAGAGTGCTGATATGGAGAGGGCCAGGGAAAAGAAAAAATTTGTCTTAATTTACCGTGATTTTCCTTTCCCGCTACCTCTCCATATCAGCAGATTCTCTCCCTGGACAACCATCTCATTCGGGCTTTTTACGAGACACTGGTAGGCGGTTCTGGCAGTAATTTATTTGATTGGTGGGAGGGGATCTTCCATGGGGAGAGGGGAGGGCTATCCCGGAGAGTGCTGATATGGAGAGGTACCAGGAAAGGAAAATCACGGTACATATGAGACAAGTTTCCCTTTTCCTTATGTTATCGAGGAGGCACAAGAGGGACAGTCAGCTTCTTCTGATGGATGCAGGATGAATCCAGAAGTCTGGATTCTCTCTGAAGTCTTCAGGAGAGATGAAAATCTGTTCATCAGTTTTGCAGGGAGGAGTAAAGTTTTTTTTAGAGCCTTTCATCCCTATTTTGTTTCCCCCACCACAGGTGTGGGCTAATAGAGCCTGCACTCCAGATAGGGGAAACATTAGTTTAAAAAAAAACAAAAAACAAACAAACCGCCCCTGCCAGCGCTGGGCTACCCACACCGGGAGGCAGCCATGTTGGGGCACACACATGCTCATAATGAGAGAGCGATGCCACCTTTCCAGATCACAGCTCACTCTGCTAGAGAGTTATTTACCTCAGGGGCTAAAGTTGCAGGAGAATCTATGGATCCCATACAACTACACAATGCTATACAAACGCTAATGTCAGTACTAACAGAATAAGTATTAATTGGCAAGGTTAATTGCACTGCCCAATACTGATAGTGTCAGTCTTTCATACAACATCTTGGCATAATATAAATAGGAAACCTACAGAAAGAAGGTTTTATGGGGGTCACACAGTTTTGGAAACCAAACCCTAAAGATACCCTTAGCTACTGTTTTTAATGGCAACAATTAAAACAAAAATACCCAGACAGTAAATTTATCATTTGTTAAACAAAAAAATAAGAAACATAGTGCCTGATAAACAAAAGACTTTATAGAAAATCTGAACACCTCTTTCCAAAATCTCTTTCCCGCCACATTCTCTCCCTCCCTACCCACATATACCACAGTCATTGTACAAGAAGCGGTTTGATTCCCGTTTAGAGCTCTTTGCTGCCCCCATGCGGTTGATATAATTGACCTCGCAGCAGACGTTTCCGGGATTCAGAGTCAGTCAGCGCATGCGAAGGGAATAAGAAACATGTTATATTTTTTTTAATTGTAATATGGTTTGAAAAAGTCAAGTAAGTAATTAATAAACATAATCGTCATCGTTATATAACATATAATTTCGGACAGACTTTTGGCGGGCATCTCAAAAACAATAGACTTGGTCTGAGCAGCCAATAGAAATGTAGACGTAATATGGTGTGTTTGCATCGAGCCAATCACAGGGAGGCGCTGGCTATAAATAGGATGTTTGGCAGCCCCCAGACACCATAACGTTTTAGTGCTTCTACGTTGTTGCAATGGCCCGTACTAAACAGACCGCCCGCAAATCCACAGGCGGGAAGGCTCCCCGCAAGCAGTTGGCCACCAAGGCAGCCAGGAAGAGCGCCCCGGCCACTGGCGGAGTCAAGAAACCCCATCGTTACCGCCCAGGGACTGTGGCTCTCCGGGAAATCCGCCGCTACCAGAAATCCACTGAGTTGCTGATCCGCAAACTGCCTTTCCAGCGTCTGGTCCGGGAGATCGCCCAGGACTTCAAGACCGATCTGAGGTTCCAGAGCTCAGCCGTTATGGCTCTGCAGGAGGCCAGCGAGGCTTATCTGGTGGGACTCTTTGAGGACACCAACCTGTGCGCCATCCACGCCAAGAGGGTCACCATCATGCCCAAGGATATCCAGCTGGCCCGCAGGATCCGAGGGGAGAGGGCTTAGATCCGAGGGGGTTTTATTCACTGGGCACAAAGGCTCTTTTCAGAGCCACCGACACTTTCTGGGAATGAGCTTTTCACTTCTATTTGGGCTTTTGTTACAAAACGATACATTGATAGACTGGAACCAGCAGAATTACATATATTTGTGTTATATTGTGTCTATTACACAGCACTTGCGTTTACACACGACAATCGTCTTTGTTGCAATGTAATTGTACCGGTTAGTCTATCACTATATTTTCTGCAGGGCTTGTCCCTTTTGCTGCTCACTTTTAACCTATTGTAGTAAAATCTGGGCATCTGGGTTTGATTAGAAAAAGTCCCAAAAAACACTGATTTGAACTCATGCCAGGAACTGTATATATATGATACATTTAGATTATCGGTGCTACTGGCCCTTTTGCTGCTCGGATTTCTTGAAACAAAGGCCACTGCTTTTCCGTGTTACAGGCAAATTAAAATACAGAAACCCAATATATAGGGACAGGTTCCTTGCGTTTTATGGTGTTGGTCGATCGACTGTTTTCCAGTAGCATTAGTTTACCCCAATGCGCTGTTTGGGATAAAGGTAAATGAAGTGGAATTAATTGTATTTGGCGTAGAAAAATCTAGCAGCGCTGTTTTGCCCGTGTGTTTAAGCGCTCGCCTAATAGTTACAGCACTGCACACTTGCTCTTATTTAGCTTTGAAGTACTAAAAATAGTGCTTGAGCTATATATCATTTTTTCATTAGCAACCATTAACAGCACAATGTCTGCCTACAAACTGAATTTCACAGTAAGGTCCCCATATCAAACATGTACGGTTTCATTTTGTACTACAGAGTACCATCAGGTTACACAGCGCTGTTTAGACAGAGTGGGGGGCTCTGAAAAGAGCCTTTGGGTTGGGGTCAGGGCACTCTCATTCCTGGGCTCACTTGCTCTTGGCCGCTTTGGTGCTCTCGGTTTTCTTAGGGAGCAGCACGGACTGGATGTTGGGTAGGACACCGCCCTGAGCGATAGTCACCCCTCCGAGCAGTTTGTTCAGCTCCTCATCGTTGCGCACAGCGAGCTGCAGGTGCCTGGGGATGATACGGGTCTTCTTGTTATCCCGGGCAGCGTTCCCGGCCAACTCCAGGATCTCAGCGGTCAGATACTCCAGCACTGCGGCAAGATAGACTGGAGCTCCGGCTCCCACCCGCTCAGCATAATTGCCTTTCCTCAGCAGCCGGTGAACACGGCCGACTGGGAACTGCAGCCCAGCCCGAGATGAGCGAGTCTTGGCCTTTGCCCGGGTCTTCCCGCCTTGTTTGCCTCTTCCTGACATGATTCCTGCTTCGTGTTACACAAAATAACTCCATACAATGTAACGTGCACTTTTGCTTTTATAGGCATCTGTGGGAGTGCTTCTCTTCTCTGATTGGTTAGGTTCAGTTGCAGCCAATGAAACACAAGCTTTAGTCTACACCAATCCTTTGGGCCCAAACTTAAGAGATGGAACGATTAAACGTCATGTAAAAGAGCCAGCCAATGGGAAGCACAGGCAATGTACAGCCTTATTTACATGGTCAGGGTATAAAAAAAGGCGCAGATGGAAGGGAATATTATTACAGTTTGTTCGCAGACTGACCGTGTATCTGAGGGAAAATGCCCGAACCCGCCAAATCCGCCCCAGCACCAAAGAAAGGCTCTAAGAAAGCGGTGAGTAAAACGCAGAAGAAAGATGGGAAGAAGCGCAGGAAGAGCAGGAAGGAGAGTTACGCCATCTACGTGTACAAAGTGCTGAAGCAGGTGCACCCTGATACCGGCATCTCTTCCAAGGCCATGAGCATCATGAACTCCTTTGTTAACGATGTGTTTGAGCGCATCGCAGGGGAAGCCTCCCGCCTGGCTCATTACAACAAGCGCTCCACCATCACCTCCCGGGAGATCCAGACCGCGGTCCGCCTGCTGCTGCCTGGGGAGCTGGCCAAGCACGCTGTGTCCGAGGGGACAAAGGCTGTGACTAAATACACCAGCGCCAAGTAATCCCCATTCCCTGCCCCGCAACAACACAAAGGCTCTTTTCAGAGCCCCCACCTCCTCTGTACAAGGGCTGCACAGACTCTCAACTATCCTGCTGTGAATTCACATTTCTTACACAGTTAAATTTTTTTTTTTTACTAAGTTTTTTTTTTTAACCTATATGGGCTGTGGTTGTGTAGTTCTACTGTATATAAAACATGAAGTTATTAAACATTACTGCAAGTTTCTCCCAACAATTGGGATGGATCGTCCAATTTATATATCCTATTCACATACGTTGGGATCACTTCCAAATACTTAGCGCACAATCCCCTCT
Source organism: Xenopus tropicalis (assembly GCF_000004195.4). Lineage (NCBI taxonomy): Eukaryota > Metazoa > Chordata > Amphibia > Anura > Pipidae > Xenopus > Xenopus tropicalis. The sequence continues at coordinate 135,381,268 of NC_030679.2, read as the reverse complement.
CACAGATAAATAGCGCAGCTAGAAGTTTAGACTCGTTATAATGAAGCTGAGGCAGCAAATGGCCACATGTGGGGGAGGGGCTCTGCCTGCAGCTGCAACATTGCTTTGTTCTCTGAACTTTCTGTTTCTCTCACAGAAGCGCCAAAATATATAGTATATAATCAATAAGGGATATTTGCTACAATATTTGAAACTATTTTATCTCCGGGGCTGTGATATTGTCTTCAGCTTTCTCGTAAAAATACAGCACAGTCGTTTTTCATTTGCATGCAATAGGAGTGATATAACATTTATTACATAAAGCGGGATCCCTTTACCTCAAAATATTTGTTATAAACCCTAGTGCTCATTCCCTTTCCAGAGATAAATTGTGCGGATAGGAGCTAAGAATGGAGTTGGGGCACCAAATGGCTCAGTGGGGGGGGGGGGGTCCCATTGTTCTCTGAACTCGCTGCTTCTCTCACAACCGCAACCAAATCCTCTCCTTTCCCTCCTGTCAGTCACCGAGACCCCCAATTATATCTGCCGACTAATAGCCCATACTGTGGGAGCCATTGGCTTATTCAAAAAGCCCGCCAAAATGTCTGGCCGTTATATGACCGCCCAATAAAATACAATAACCCCTTTGCTCTGGCAGCCTACATAGCGTTTATTTATATATATTTATATTGCCCCATCTCTTTAGCTCGAGAGACTGAGCAGACCTGATAGGGAACTGCACTGACTGTCACCCCTCCCTTTACTGTTCAGTGTAAAACATTTGGCAACTTCTGATTGGCTAAACCATGAAGCGCCCATACTCATTAGCAACAAGGAGTGTAACAAACTGCTGCCGCCAAAACTATGGCAGCGATATGTTTATAGAGCAGTAAAATGATTATTCCTATATCCTCAGCATTCTGCCCTGAGATTCATTAGTGCATTTCCCTCTGCTGGAATAGTTGTATGTAACTGCAGAACAATATATTTATAGAACAGGGGTAATTAAAATAATAAATACGAGGCTCAATTACATTATATATAAGGATTAAACCCTGTGGAATTTAGAATCTAAGTGGAAGGGTAATTTACAGACACAGATATATTAAGGATACTAAGTGCTGCAGGTTACAGTGGGTGACACAATATAAGCGTTACTCCGGGTTATTTCAACCTCTTACTGGCAAAAAATATGTTTACAAAATCAGTTTGTTGTTAATGTCACTTACACGCCCTCTAATGCTGCTGCAACTCTCTGAGCCTCTCAGCTGAGCTGTTTGTTACTCTGCCTTGTCTTTCCCCTATTTGTTACTTTTCTAATGAGTTGGAGCTTTGAGCTGACAAAGTAGCACTTACATTGTTACACTGGGACATTCGCTCCGTTACACACATTGCTGGATACAACTCGCAACAATGTCACTTTCCTACTGTTGCATTTACGTTACAGGGAACAGGGGCTAAATTCCTATCTGAGAATTTCTAATTTGGCAGAACTAAGGGGGGAGGGGGAGGTTTAAGCAGATTTAAGTGACTGAGAGCAGTCCGGCAGCACTAAGGGGAGGTGAATGCAACTATTTTTGTGTGTTTGGGAAACTTTGTAGTGATTAGTTGGCGATAACTGAACGAATGTTGGGCCGGTGCGAGGTTAATAGTTTTTATTGCTTATTAAAAGCCATGGTAGAAGCAGGAGACCCCACTATATTACAAGCCCTTTCAGGGGGATGTGGTGGCTCTTAAAAGAGCCTTTGGGGCAGTTGGCCAGTGAGCCAGCTTATTTCTTCTTAGGGGCGGCTTTCTTTGCTTTAGCCACTTTGGGTTTGGCTGCTTTGGCCTTTGCGGGGCTTTTGGCAGCTTTGGGCTTCACGCTCTTTTTTGCGGGGCTCTTGGCCACTTTCTTGGCTTTGGCAGCTTTAGGCTTTATGGGGCTCTTCGCGGCCTTTGCTGCTTTCTTCGCCACCTTCTTTGGGCTCTTGGCGGCCTTTGCTGCTTTCTTCACCACCTTCTTTGGGCTCTTGGCGGCTGCGGACACCTTCTTGGGCTTCTTCGGGGACTTGGCTGCCTTCTTTGCTGCCGGTTTCTTGGCTTTGGCTGCTGCCGGTGCCGCCTTCTCCTTACTCTGCAGCTGCTTCTTGTTGAGCTTGAAGGACCCGGAGGCTCCGCTCCCTTTCACTTGGACAAGGGTCTCCTTACTGACCAAGCCCTTGAGAGCCAGCTTGAGGCGGCTGTTATTCTTCTCCACATCGTAACCTCCTGCAGCCAGAGCCTTCTTCAGAGCTGCCAGGGACACCCCGCTGCGCTCCTTGGAAGCGGATACGGCTTTGACTATCAGTTCGGACACACTGGGCCCAGATGGCTTCTTGGATTTAGTGGCCCCCGCTGCTTTCTTGCTCTGTTTCTTCTTCTTGGCTGCGGGTTCAGCCGGGGGAGGAGCAGGCGCCGTCTCAGCTGCTTCAGCCATTGCAAATCTTCTACTGATTTCTTATCAAAAGATAAATACGACATTGGAGCGTTTCAATTCTTCTTATATAGAATATTTCTGTCTGCTTATTGGCTGATTTTCATTCTGATACCGTTTTCTAATTGGACACAATTTAGCCACACCCACCGTTTACTTTCCGTGTTCAGCATTAGGGAGCTTTCATTCTGTGTTTCCTGCTTCTCAAAAAGCAAAGTTATTAATAATATCTACTTCCATAAATATCCCGGGGATTATACAGTCACTTGCAGGGTAAATGTCCCTGTCTCTGACAGAGATTTTCTGCATGTTGGTTACACGGATTGTCCCCAAACAGCCCCTGATATCTCAGGCGCACTCCTGTCAGTCTGGGTGAGGTTTTTATAAACCTTCAATTTTCCTTGTTCATTGGGATCTATTTCCTCCATCTCTTATCCCTGAGAGAGAGAGGGGTATGGGGAGGGATATCAGGGGGACAGTGAGGGGTTTGGAGGCTACAGAAGAAATCCGTGGGGGTTGCACTGGCAGAGAAGTAGCACAGTCCCGAACCTGCTGTAGTACAGTCATTGCAGCATTCACACAAGTCCCACTGCCTGCATTGTATTGTGTCATTAGTTACACTATCAGCACTAATAAAAGATATCTATGTATATATCACACGACTGGACACATTATTGCCCCACAGAGCTGACTTTATACCGGCAATTTTAAGTATGAAATCAAAGTATATTATATTATTGGAAGAGTTGTTACCAAGTGAGACTGGGAACACTCCAGCAAGATACAAATGTGCCCCCACTCCAGTCTGATTTCATATGTTGGGTGAAGTTAATTCTATGGAGTAAAACAATGCTCTCCAAGCTTATTGAGTTGTGGTCCAAGAACAATACACACAATCCCACAATCAGGTGGGAGGGGAGGAGTGAAGGTCTCAGAATATATAAAATAATATTGTGGTACTTGGACTTCTGTTTATATTTTTCATAGTTGGGGGACTAAAAATCTATGCTGGGAGGCTGCATTCAGCCAGTTGTACAGCCCTACAGTAGAAGAAATGGCTTCCATTATTATTATTATTATTTTATTATTATTAACACTTATTTATAAAGTGCCAACGTATTCCACAGCGCTGTGTAGTTGTATGTGTGGCGACTATGCATATATACCTGCAGGTGTATGATAGTAATATCATTTATTTGTATGAATGTATATAGTGCACAAGATGTTAATTAAGTAATTAAGGAATGCTTTGAAGTGCTTTTGTGGTAGTTACCTTGGTATTATATGGTGATGGGTGGGTGGTCAACACCAAGATATCACAGGAAGCCAACTGGAGGGTCTTTTGCATTTCAAAGTGGAAGTGTTTGTACAGTTGTTTATGGTGAGGCAGCTCCTTATGGGAACTACCTGACTGATTAACACAATAAGATTCTGATACCTGATTATCTTGTCAGCCAATCAGAATCTCACTGACCAAAGTAGGGATGTGTTCTAAAGGTCCCCATACACGGGCCGATTAGCTGCCGAATCGGTCCAAGGGACTGATATCAGCAGCTAATCGGCCCGTGTATGGGGAGAGCAGAGCGGCCTGGCTGACCGATATCTGGCCTGAAATTGGCCAGATCTCGATCGGCCAGGTTAGAAAATCTGGTCGGATCGGGGACCGCATCGGCTCGTTGATGCGGTCCCCGATCCGACTGCCCCATTGTCGCCCACAAAATCCGATCGTTTGGCCCCAGGGCCAAACGATCGGATTTTTTTTTTTAACCTAAATGCTCCCCGATATCGCCCACCCGTACGTGGGGATATCGGGGGAAGATCCGCTCGCTTGGCGACATCGCCAAGCGAGTGGATCTGCTCGTGAATGGCCACCTTTAGAGTATAACTTGTGAAGCTCTTAAGGTCCCCATACACGGGCAGATCCGATGCGGGAAGATCAAATGCGATGTCGCCAAGCAAGCGGATCTTCTCCCGATATCCCCACCTACGGCTGGGAGATATCGGAAGAACCCAGGGGCCAAACGATCAAATTATTATGTCGGGCACAGGAAAAGTCGGTCCGGGGACCACATCAACGAGCCAATGCGGTCCCTGATCCGACTAGATTTTCTAACCTGCCCGATGGAGATCTGGCAGATTTAAAGGAACAGTAACACCAAAAAATGAAAGTGTTTTAAAGTAATTAAAATATAATGTACAGTTGCCCTGCGCTGGTACAGCTGGGGTGTTTGCAACAGAAATGCTACTATAGTTTATATAGATGAGCTGCTATGTCAGCACAAGGGCAGCCATTGAAGCTGGGAAAAAGGAGAAAAGGCACAGGCACATAGCAGATAACAGATAAGCTTTGTAGAATATAATGGGGTTTTATCTGTTATCTGCTAAGTAACCTGTGCCTTTTCTCCTGTAAATGGCTGCCCCCGTGGCTACACAGAAGCTTTATTATATAAACTATAGTAGTCTTTCTAAGGAAAACACACCAGTTGTACCAGTGCAGGGCAGCATTACATTATATAGTAATTACTTTTATACACTTTCATTTTTTGGTGTTACTGTCCCTTTAAGGCCAGATATCGGTTGGGCAGGCCCGTCGGTAGTGCCCATACACTGGGCGATTAGCTGCCGATATTGGTCCCTTGGGGCCGATCAGCCTGTGTATGGGGACGTTTATACTCAGATTGATAGAAATATAGACACACACAAACAAAGATATATATATTAGTGATAGGGATTAAATTACTAAATGCTGTGATAGAGGTTAAATTACTTAATGCTGAATTTATACAAATTTTGTTTTAAATCACGAAGGTCTGAGAAAGTATTACTTCAGTTATTATGATTATCCTCACTATCTTCTCTTTGTCCAAGTTGCTCCGGCCTTGATTATCTCAGCTAATATTCAAGGCTAAGAGATCATAATAAAGCTTCAGCAGCTACTTAAATAATTTCTGTATTTCTACTAATAATTGCAATGTACCCACCCATGATACGTAAGCATAATGGGATGTGTTTTTCTATCTACTATATAAGTAATATCAAAACAAAATAAAGTTGTACTTGTTTGCAATAAACATACTGGTTGTATCATTTGTACAAGTTCCCTGATCAGCGCACATGCGCAGACGATATCAGATGTTTCGCCGACGCACAGATTAAATCGAACCAGTTCGTGACTGCTTAGATACAGTGCAGAGAAGCACAGACAGAGTTAAAGAAATTAACCCTTACAATTAGGTTAGTTAGAAGTGCTAAGTGCTTTGTCTCTGGGCTGGATAATCAAAATAAATTCGCTTAATCTCTGGAAAAGAACCGTGGTTGTTTCCTTTTACTTGGTTGTGTTAAATATTGGAATCCCCAGTATATTTGTAATAATATACTACATCAACACAATACAACATTTTGGTGCCGTGAATCTGATTGATCTAAAATTCAACATGTTGTAGCTCACTGTAGAGAAGAAAGCGCGATTCCAGTACTGCACGGCCTTTTGGGCTGCACAACAGCTTCTTACCACTCTTCTTTGGGTGCTTGCCCTCGGTTGTGCAAGCAGCAGCCGGTGCAGTAATGGAATGACGCTTTTCAGAGGGTTCTGTCAACTCCCATTTACTCGGGTAAGAAATGAACGTTGCTCCACGCTGTACAGGACAAGAGGTCTGAGGGACGTTTCCACTCCTCTCTCTTTTTAAAAACACTAGGCTTACAGCAGGTTACATTCCCTTGTAATTACCCTCAGCTTGAGGAGGGTGGGGTTTGATTAGTTCACCTTTACAGACTGCATAAATAGAACCACAGGCAGTCCAGTGAGCTGCTTACTAACAGGCTGGTGGCTGGTTGAATCAACTTGCTTTCATTTCAACTAAAAAGGGATAAGTATTCTTTACTAACTTTATCAAAACCATTGTGTTTTTTTACTGTTGGGTTTTATTTATTTTTTTTCATAAGTAATTGTTGTTTTTGGAGCTAATTTACAAAGTTTGTGGGATCCATAGGCTTACAGCAGGTTACATTCCCTTGTAATTACCCTCAGCTTGAGGAGGGTGGGGTTTGATTAGTTCACCTTTACAGACTGCATAAATAGAACCACAGGCAGTCCAGTGGAGCTTGCTCTGGTGGTAGGTGCTCTGTAAGTGATTGCTCTTTAAGTGGGACTCTGTAAGTGGAGTTATAAACTCAGGGAGTTAAACACTAAGGGAGTTAAAAACAAGGTAAAACAAGGTATTTACTACAAGTCCTTACACCTATTTTTGTTTAACTGTTCTTGTAACTGGGAGAATGAGTGGTAGCAACATTGAAGGTCTGACACAGTGCACAGCCTGCCACATGTATGCAGTTGTGGAACAACAGTTCCAAAGTGCATACCTCTGTTGTGGATGTGAGCGAATTGCCACTTTAGAGGCTCGCGTTAGAGTCCTAGAGGAACACGTCGCAACACTGCGTTCAATCAACAATCTTGAGAGGGGTCTCTTGTTAACTGAACAAGAACTAGTGGGGTCAGATAGTAGGGGGGGAGGGGAGCAGCAAAAGGATGATAGGGCAGTAAGCTGGGTGACAGTTAGAAAATCGAGTGTGGGGAAAAGGAAAAGGGAGGCTGCTCCAGGGTTTGCGCATCCCAACAGATTTGCCAGATTGTGTGAAGAAGATGGGAGTGTGAACTCTGGATTGGCGGTTCTAGGTGAGGCTGATCTCTCTAACAGCCGGGAGACCAGTTTCACTAGTAGTGGTGGGGAGGAGAGCAGAGCTAGGCCTAAACAGATGGTGGTTATTGGGGATTCGATCATTAGGAAAGTGGACAGGGTAATCTGTCGAGCGGATCGCTTCAACCGGACAGTTTGCTGTCTTCCTGGTGCCAGGGTTCGGCATGTGGTTGATCGGGTTGACACATTATTGGGAGGGGCTGGGCATGACCCGGCTGTCTTGGTACATATCGGTACTAACGACAAAATGAACGGTAGGTGGGGGACTTTAAAGAGTGAGTTCAGGGATCTAGGCTCTAAGATTAGGCAAAGGTCCTCCAATGTCATTTTTTTCGGAAATTTTGCCGGTGCCGCGTGCAAGTTTAGGGAGACAGCGGGAGCTTAGGGAGCTAAATGCGTGGCTAAAGTCTTGGTGTAGGAAGGAAGGGTTTGGGTTCCTAGAGCACTGGGCTGACTTTTCCTTGGGGTACAATCTATACAGCCCTGACGGATTGCACCTCAATGGAAGGGGGTCTGCTGTGCTAGGGGAGAGAATGGTTAAGAGGTTGGAGGAGTGTTTAAACTAGACAAGGGGGGGGTGGGTGAGCTAGAATTCCATGGGAAAATTAGTGTAGATGGGGTAGGGGGACTAGCAAAGGGTTGTGGGGGAGGAGTGAGGGGGGCATATAGTTTATCAGATAAGGAGCTTCCGTTACAAGGAAAGCAGTCTCATAATTGCCTTAGCTCTAATTCTCCCTTAGCTAATGTAAACATCAGAGGGAGAAGTAATAATCTCCGCTGCATGCTGGCTAATGCGCGTAGCTTGTCGGGTAAATTAGGGGAGCTGCAAGCTATTGCATGTATTGAAAATTATGATTTAATAGGTATCACTGAGACCTGGTGGGATGATAAATGCGACTGGGCTGTGAATTTAAATGGGTATACACTTTTTAGGAGGGACAGAGAGATTAAAAAGGGTGGAGGGGTTTGTCTTTACGTAAAGTCAGACTTAAAGCCATGTAATAAAGACATTACTAATGAAAACGTCGAATCTCTTTGGGTAGAAATTTCAGTAGGGCTGAAGGTCACAAAGAAAATGATCATTGGTGTATGTTATAAACCACCCCGTATAGATGAGGGGGATGAGGCCCAGCTATTGTTGCAAATGGAGGAGGCTTCAAAACTGGGTCAAGTTGTTGTTATGGGGGACTTTAATTATCCGGACATTGACTGGAGTAATGGGGTGGCTAAGTCAGAAAAAGCTAGTAGGTTTGTAAATATGCTAAATGACAACTTTTTATTTCAGGCAGTTCAAGAACCCACTAGGAATGACGCTATTTTGGACCTGGTGATTTCTAATAATAATGAACTTATCTCTAACATTTGTGTGGGTGAGCATTTGGGGAACAGTGATCACAACATGGTCTCCTTTGAGATAATGCTGCAGAGACAGCGCTATAAGGGAGTAACTAAAACACTCAATTTTAGACGTGCAGACTTTGCCAGTATAAGGGCATCTCTGCAATGTGTCAACTGGGAAAGGCTTTTCATGGGGTTAGACACAGAAGGAAAATGGAACATCTTTAAAACATTGCTTTGTAGGTATACACAACAGTATATCCCCCTAGTAAGCAAGGAGAGGCATCGCAAAGCGAAACCTTTATGGCTGAATAAAAGTGTTATTGTCGAGGTTGGTAAGAAAAAACGTGCTTTTAGGGCATTCAAGTTAGCTGGGACAGCAGAAACTTTCATCAGGTACAAGGAAGCAAATAAAGCATGCAAAAAAGCTATCAAGCAAGCTAAAATAGAAATGGAAAGGGATATTGCAGCTAGGAGTAAAAAGAATCCAAAATTATTTTTTAATTATGTGAATAGTAAAAAAATGAAGCAAGAAGGGGTGGGAACTTTATTATCACGGGGGGGTACGTTGGTTGATGAAAACGGGGAAAAAGCTGAAATTTTGAACTCTTATTTTTCATCTGTCTATACATCTGAGGAGCCAGATAATGAAGGCTTCCCTTGTAATATGCCCAGTTCTAGTAATTTAGCTACTGACGCATGGGTCACTCGGGAGGAAATTCAAAAGAGACTTGAACATGTAAAGGTAAACAAAGGTCCAGGGCCGGATGGGATTCATCCCAGGGTATTAAATGAGCTGAGCGCTGTGATTGCCAAACCTCTTCACTTAATTTTTCAGGATTCATTGAGGTCTGGCATGGTGCCAAGAGACTGGCGGATTGCTAATGTGGTGCCGTTATTTAAAAAGGGATCCCGTTCTCAGCCTGAAAACTATAGGCCTGTTAGTCTGACATCAGTAGTAGGAAAACTTTTGGAAGGGGTAATAAGGGATAGGGTACTTGAATACATTGCAGTTCACAATACTATTAGTTTGTGCCAGCATGGTTTTATGCGTAACAGATCTTGCCAGACTAATTTAGTTGCCTTTTATGAGGAGGTGAGTAGGAACCTTGATGCTGGAATGGCAGTTGATGTCATCTACTTGGACTTTGCTAAAGCGTTTGATACAGTACCTCACAGAAGGTTAATGATCAAATTAAGGAATATTGGCCTAGAACATAATATTTGTAATTGGATAGAGAACTGGCTGAAGGATAGAGTACAAAGAGTGGTTGTAAATGGAACATTTTCTAATTGGACCAGTGTGGTTAGTGGAGTACCGCAGGGGTCAGTCCTTGGGCCTTTGCTGTTTAACTTGTTTATTAATGACCTGGAGGTGGGCATAGAGAGTATTGTTTCTATTTTTGCTGATGACACTAAATTGTGCAAAACTATAAGTTCCATGCAGGATGCTGCCGCTTTGCAGAGCGATTTGACAAAATTAGATAACTGGGCAGCAAACTGGAAAATGAGGTTCAATGTTGATAAGTGCAAAGTTATGCACTTTGGTAGAAATAATATAAACGCAAACTATCTACTGAATGGTAGTGTGTTGGGGGTATCCTTAATGGAGAAGGATCTAGGGGTTTTTGTTGATAACAAGTTGTCTAATTCCAGGCAGTGTCATTCTGTGGCTACTAAAGCAAATAAAGTGCTGTCTTGTATAAAAAAGGGCATTGACTCAAGGGATGAGAACATAATTTTGCCCCTTTATAGGTCCCTGGTAAGGCCTCACCTTGAGTATGCAGTGCAGTTTTGGGCTCCAGTCCTTAAGAAGGATATTAATGAGCTGGAGAGAGTGCAGACACGTGCAACTAAACTGGTAAAGGGGATGGAGGATTTAAACTATGAGGTTAGACTGTCGAGGTTGGGGTTGTTTTCTCTGGAAAAGAGGCGCTTGCGAGGGGACATGATTACTCTGTACAAGTACATTAGAGGGGATTATAGGCAGTTGGGGGATGTTCTTTTTTCCCATAAAAACAATCAACGCACCAGAGGTCACCCCTTTAGATTAGAGGAACGGAGCTTCCATTTGAAGCAGCGTAGGGGGTTCCTCACGGTGAGGGCAGTGAGGTTGGGGAATGCCCTTCCTAGTGATGTGGTAATGGCAGATTCTGTTAATGCCTTTAAGAGGGGCCTGGATGAGTTCTTGATCAATCAGAATATCCAAGGCTATTGTGATACTAATATCTACAGTTAGTACTAGTGGTTGTATTTATAGTTTATGTATGTGAGTGTATAGATTGGTAGGTGTGGGTTAGGTGTGCTGGGTTTACTTGGATGGGTTGAACTTGATGGACACAGGTCTTTTTTCAACCCTATGTAACAATGTAACTATGTAACTATGAAGCGCGTTGCGGCCCCGCCCACCCGCTCTGAAAAGAGCCACCTCCTGGAGGATGCGGGCATCGATCCCGCTACCTCTCGCATGCTAAGCGAGCGCTCTACCATTTGAGCTAATCCCCCTCACGGTGCAGCGCCAGCACACAGGACCTCCGACAAACCTCAACTTGGGCAGTTTTTTCAAGCTACGGCGGCGTCTGTGTTGCTCGTTACGAGTACAGTTTGGCCTTTGCGGATGTCAAATGTGCTCAGGTCTTCCCAAGGGCAACGGAGGAGGTATTTTCTCTGACGGCGACCTACTTAGCAAGAGCAGGGGGCCAGTCTTCCATATAGCACCTTAACAATTATGTGGCTTAATTACGCCTTTGCTTGCTGCTGATTGGCCTTCATCGCGCCTAGTTAAAACGCTCTCAAAATCCGCGGCTCCACCTGCCGAAACCCGGGATCGAACCAGGGACCTTTAGATCTTCAGTCTAACGCTCTCCCAACTGAGCTATTTCGGCACAGCTGCAGCCGGCGGCAAGCGCCCTGCTAAGGCGTGGGCCTGCAGTCCAACCTTTGCTTGGCCCGTCTATCGCAAGCCCCAGCACTGCGGGTGCAGCGGGGGACTGTAGGTTTAACAGAGCAGTCCCTAGGTCGCTGCTTCAACTCTGGCTCCAAGGACACTTTTTCCAGTTTGCCACATGCTGCTTTTCCAAGCAAGTTAAACCACCAGTTGCTTAAAAAGGCTTCGAGTAGGGCAACAGACTGAAGGAAAACGGGGGTTTTCGGAAGAGCTCGACATGGGGCTCTTGTTCTCTTTTTTGCTCCACCCTAAGTTTTAGAGGTCAAAATATTTGTCCTTTTGAAAGACTTGCAAAATGCACATTGGCTATGCCTCAGTCTGTTTATGACATAAGTCACTGCAATTTTTTGTAAGGGTGTATGCAGTAGAGCACACCAGGGTGGACACCAGACGCCCGCCGCTTGCAGCCTCGTTAGCGCAGTAGGTAGCGCGTCAGTCTCATAATCTGAAGGTCGTGAGTTCGATCCTCACACGGGGCAGACTTTTGGAAGGCTTCGGCTTCTGTTGGGTTTCTCAAGAGAACTGTCACCCCCTCCCGTCGGCGCTCCTTTCCGGCCTTCGATAGCTCAGCTGGTAGAGCGGAGGACTGTAGGTGTGATACAGCAATCCTTAGGTCGCTGGTTCAATTCCGGCTCGAAGGATGCTTTCTTAGAGCTCGCGCTGCCCGTTCCGGTGCTGCTTTCTTACTTTTTGTTTTGTTTTCATTCAAGCCAATCCTGCGTACAACTTAGAAAAATGAAGAATTTTAGCATGATGCACACAGTGAGAAGACTGCACAGGCTGTAATGCAGACACGTTCCCACTGCAAATCTCCTCTCTGAAGGTTGCAAAGGACAGATTGGAAGCGCTTTTGCCCTGTACCCTGCATGGGCAGGCATGGCTGCAAAGTGGCGACATCCGCGGGTCACTATGGCGGCAACCTTTTTAAAAAGCGCTCGTCCGTGCCGCAATAGAGGACGCTGTGCGTGGGCCGGGAATCGAACCCGGGTCAACTGCTTGGAAGGCAGCTATGCTCACCACTATACCACCAACGCCAGAGGCGCTCTGGTGGGCGCAGGTTCTGTGACAGCGGATGTCTCAAACGGAAGACGCTCTGAAATGCAATAAGGGCGCTCAGGTCGCAGCTCTGATCTGGGCTCTTTCACGTTCGTTCTCCATACCCACCTGTGGCCTTTAATCGCAACAAAGGCCAAAGTTGCACACCTGAGCATAGCAGAAATCTTTAGGCACTGGACCAATCAATGGGCTCGCCAAGCAGTTGGAATAGCAAAAGCGGCGCTTCCCATACCGGGAGTCGAACCCGGGCCGCCTGGGTGAAAACCAGGAATCCTAACCGCTAGACCATATGGGACCCTGGGAGCCCGGCGCACCGTGGTGTGCGTTTACTCACTCGGGAAACGCTCTTCTGCCCGCATGGCGGGAATTCTCAAGGAAACAGCTTTGCCTCTAGTTTGGAGGATGACCCAAATAGGAATTGCCTTGGCCTTTGCTTGAGAACCACTTTAACCCTTGGCAATTTGACACCGTCCATAAAGGATTTGCAGTTTCCAGCCCTCGGTGGTCTGTGTCGTAGCTCACTGTAGAGAAGAAAGCGCGATTCCAGTACTGCACGGCCTTTTGGGCTGCACAACAGCTTCTTACCACTCTTCTTTGGGTGCTTGCCCTCGGTTGTGCAAGCAGCAGCCGGTGCAGTAATGGAATGACGCTTTTCAGAGGGTTCTGTCAACTCCCATTTACTCGGGTAAGAAATGAACGTTGCTCCACGCTGTACAGGACAAGAGGTCTGAGGGACGTTTCCACTCCTCTCTCTTTTTAAAAACACTAGACAGAAGCGCGTTGCGGCCCCGCCCACCCGCTCTGAAAAGAGCCTCCTCCTGGAGGATGCGGGCATCGATCCCGCTACCTCTCACATGCTAAGCGAGCGCTCTACCATTTGAGCTAATCCCCCTCACGGTGCAGCGCCAGCACACAGGACCTCTGACAAACCTCAACTTGGGCAGTTTTTTCAAGCTACGGCGGCATCTGTGTTGCTCGTTACGAGTACAGTTTGGCCTTTGCGGATGTCAAATGTGCTCAGGTCTTCCCAAGGGCAACGGAGGAGGTATTTTCTCTGACGGCGACCTACTTAGCAAGAGCAGGGGGCCAATCTTCCATATAGCACCTTAACAATTATGTGGCTTAATTACGCCTTTGCTTGCTGCTGATTGGCCTTCATCGCGCCTAGTTAAAACGCTCTCAAAATCCGCGGCTCCACCTGCCGAAACCCGGGATCGAACCAGGGACCTTTAGATCTTCAGTCTAACGCTCTCCCAACTGAGCTATTTCGGCACAGCTGCAGTCGGCGGCAAGCGCCCTGCTAAGGCGTGGGCCTGCAGTCCAACCTTTGGTTGGCCCGTCTATCGCAAGCCCCAGCACTGCGGGTGCAGCGGGGGACTGTAGGTTTAACAGAGCAGTCCCTAGGTCGCTGCTTCAACTCTGGCTCCAAGGACACTTTTTCCAGTTTGCCACATGCTGCTTTTCCAAGCAAGTTAAACCACCAGTTGCTTAAAAAGGCTTCGAGTAGGGCAACAGACTGAAGGAAAACGGGGGTTTTCGGAAGAGCTCGACATGGGGCTCTTGTTCTCTTTTTGCTCCACCCTAAGTTTTAGAGGTCAAAATATTTGTCCTTTTGAAAGACTTGCAAAATGCACATTGGCTATGCCTCAGTCTGTTTATGACATAAGTCACTGCAATTTTTTGTAAGGGTGTATGCAGTAGAGCACACCAGGGTGGACACCAGACGCCCGCCGCTTGCAGCCTCGTTAGCGCAGTAGGTAGCGCGTCAGTCTCATAATCTGAAGGTCGTGAGTTCGATCCTCACACGGGGCAGACTTTTGGAAGGCTTCGGCTTCTGTTGGGTTTCTCAAATGAACTGTCACCCCCTCCCGTCGGCGCGCCTTTCCGGCCTTCCATAGCTCAGCTGGTAGAGCGGAGGACTGTAGGTGTGATACAGCAATCCTTAGGTCGCTGGTTCAATTCCGGCTCGAAGGATGCTTTCTTAGAGCTCGCGCTGCCCGTTCCGGTGCTGCTTTCTTACTTTTTGTTTTGTTTTCATTCAAGCCAATCCTGCGTACAACTTAGAAAAATGAAGAATTTTAGCATGATGCACACAGTGAGAAGACTGCACAGGCTGTAATGCAGACACGTTCCCACTGCAAATCTCCTCTCTGAAGGTTGCAAAGGACAGATTGGAAGCGCTTTTGCCCTGTACCCTGCATGGGCAGGCATGGCTGCAAAGTGGCGACATCCGCGGGTCACTATGGCGGCAACCTTTTTAAAAAGCGCTCGTCCGTGCCGCAATAGAGGATGCTGTGCGTTGGCCGGGAATCGAACCCGGGTCAACTGCTTGGAAGGCAGCTATGCTCACCACTATACCACCAACGCCAGAGGCGCTCTGGCGGGCGCAGGTTCTGTGACAGCGGATGTCTCAAACGGAAGACGCTCTGAAATGCAATAAGGGCGCTCAGGTCGCAGCTCTGATCTGGGCTCTTTCACGTTCGTTCTCCATACCCACCTGTGGCCTTTAATCGCAACAAAGGCCAAAGTTGCACACCTGAGCATAGCAGAAATCTTTAGGCACTGGACCAATCAATGGGCTCGCCAAGCAGTTGGAATAGCAAAAGCGGCGCTTCCCATACCGGGAGTCGAACCCGGGCCGCCTGGGTGAAAACCAGGAATCCTAACCGCTAGACCATATGGGACCCTGGGAGCCCGGCGCACCGTGGTGTGCGTTTACTCACTCGGGAAACGCTCTTCTGCCCGCATGGCGGGAATTCTCAAGGAAACAGCTTTGCCTCTAGTTTGGAGGATGACCCAAATAGGAATTGCCTTGGCCTTTGCTTGAGAACCACTTTAACCCTTGGCAATTTGACACCGTCCATAAAGGATTTGCAGTTTCCAGCCCTCGGTGGTCTGTGTCGTAGCTCACTGTAGAGAAGAAAGCGCGATTCCAGTACTGCACGGCCTTTTGGGCTGCACAACAGCTTCTTACCACTCTTCTTTGGGTGCTTGCCCTCGGTTGTGCAAGCAGCAGCCGGTGCAGTAATGGAATGACGCTTTTCAGAGGGTTCTGTCAACTCCCATTTACTCGGGTAAGAAATGAACGTTGCTCCACGCTGTACAGGACAAGAGGTCTGAGGGACGTTTCCACTCCTCTCTCTTTTTAAAAACACTAGACAGAAGCGCGTTGCGGCCCCCGCCCACCCGCTCTGAAAAGGGCCTCCTCCTGGAGGATGCGGGCATCGATCCCGCTACCTCTCGCATGCTAAGCGAGCGCTCTACCATTTGAGCTAATCCCCCTCACGGTGCAGCGCCAGCACACAGGACCTCCGACAAACCTCAACTTGGGCAGTTTTTTCAAGCTACGGCGGCGTCTGTGTTGCTCGTTACGAGTACAGTTTGGCCTTTGCGGATGTCAAATGTGCTCAGGTCTTCCCAAGGGCAACGGAGGAGGTATTTTCTCTGACGGCGACCTACTTAGCAAGAGCAGGGGGCCAGTCTTCCATATAGCACCTTAACAATTATGTGGCTTAATTACGCCTTTGCTTGCTGCTGATTGGCCTTCATCGCGCCTAGTTAAAACGCTCTCAAAATCCGCGGCTCCACCTGCCGAAACCCGGGATCGAACCAGGGACCTTTAGATCTTCAGTCTAACGCTCTCCCAACTGAGCTATTTCGGCACAGCTGCAGCCGGCGGCAAGCGCCCTGCTAAGGCGTGGGCCTGCAGTCCAACCTTTGGTTGGCCCGTCTATCGCAAGCCCCAGCACTGCGGGTGCAGCGGGGGACTGTAGGTTTAACAGAGCAGTCCCTAGGTCGCTGCTTCAACTCTGGCTCCAAGGACACTTTTTCCAGTTTGCCACATGCTGCTTTTCCAAGCAAGTTAAACCACCAGTTGCTTAAAAAGGCTTCGAGTAGGGCAACAGACTGAAGGAAAACGGGGGTTTTCGGAAGAGCTCGACATGGGGCTCTTGTTCTCTTTTTTGCTCCACCCTAAGTTTTAGAGGTCAAAATATTTGTCCTTTTGAAAGACTTGCAAAATGCACATTGGCTATGCCTCAGTCTGTTTATGACATAAGTCACTGCAATTTTTTGTAAGGGTGTATGCAGTAGAGCACACCAGGGTGGACACCAGACGCCCGCCGCTTGCAGCCTCGTTAGCGCAGTAGGTAGCGCGTCAGTCTCATAATCTGAAGGTCGTGAGTTCGATCCTCACACGGGGCAGACTTTTGGAAGGCTTCGGCTTCTGTTGGGTTTCTCAAATGAACTGTCACCCCCTCCCGTCGGCGCGCCTTTCCGGCCTTCCATAGCTCAGCTGGTAGAGCGGAGGACTGTAGGTGTGATACAGCAATCCTTAGGTCGCTGGTTCAATTCCGGCTCGAAGGATGCTTTCTTAGAGCTCGCGCTGCCCGTTCCGGTGCTGCTTTCTTACTTTTTGTTTTGTTTTCATTCAAGCCAATCCTGCGTACAACTTAGAAAAATGAAGAATTTTAGCATGATGCACACAGTGAGAAGACTGCACAGGCTGTAATGCAGACACGTTCCCACTGCAAATCTCCTCTCTGAAGGTTGCAAAGGACAGATTGGAAGCGCTTTTGCCCTGTACCCTGCATGGGCAGGCATGGCTGCAAAGTGGCGACATCCGCGGGTCACTATGGCGGCAACCTTTTTAAAAAGCGCTCGTCCGTGCCGCAATAGAGGACGCTGTGCGTTGGCCGGGAATCGAACCCGGGTCAACTGCTTGGAAGGCAGCTATGCTCACCACTATACCACCAACGCCAGAGGCGCTCTGGCGGGCGCAGGTTCTGTGACAGCGGATGTCTCAAACGGAAGACGCTCTGAAATGCAATAAGGGCGCTCAGGTCGCAGCTCTGATCTGGGCTCTTTCACGTTCGTTCTCCATACCCACCTGTGGCCTTTAATCGCAACAAAGGCCAAAGTTGCACACCTGAGCATAGCAGAAATCTTTAGGCACTGGACCAATCAATGGGCTCGCCAAGCAGTTGGAATAGCAAAAGCGGCGCTTCCCATACCGGGAGTCGAACCCGGGCCGCCTGGGTGAAAACCAGGAATCCTAACCGCTAGACCATATGGGACCCTGGGAGCCCGGCGCACCGTGGTGTGCGTTTACTCACTCGGGAAACGCTCTTCTGCCCGCATGGCGGGAATTCTCAAGGAAACAGCTTTGCCTCTAGTTTGGAGGATGACCCAAATAGGAATTGCCTTGGCCTTTGCTTGAGAACCACTTTAACCCTTGGCAATTTGACACCGTCCATAAAGGATTTGCAGTTTCCAGCCCTCGGTGGTCTGTGTCGTAGCTCACTGTAGAGAAGAAAGCGCGATTCCAGTACTGCACGGCCTTTTGGGCTGCACAACAGCTTCTTACCACTCTTCTTTGGGTGCTTGCCCTCGGTTGTGCAAGCAGCAGCCGGTGCAGTAATGGAATGACGCTTTTCAGAGGGTTCTGTCAACTCCCATTTACTCGGGTAAGAAATGAACGTTGCTCCACGCTGTACAGGACAAGAGGTCTGAGGGACGTTTCCACTCCTCTCTCTTTTTAAAAACACTAGACAGAAGCGCGTTGCGGCCCCGCCCACCCGCTCTGAAAAGAGCCCCCTCCTGGAGGATGCGGGCATCGATCCCGCTACCTCTCGCATGCTAAGCGAGCGCTCTACCATTTGAGCTAATCCCCCTCACGGTGCAGCGCCAGCACACAGGACCTCCGACAAACCTCAACTTGGGCAGTTTTTTCAAGCTACGGCGGCGTCTGTGTTGCTCGTTACGAGTACAGTTTGGCCTTTGCGGATGTCAAATGTGCTCAGGTCTTCCCAAGGGCAACGGAGGAGGTATTTTCTCTGACGGCGACCTACTTAGCAAGAGCAGGGGGCCAGTCTTCCATATAGCACCTTAACAATTATGTGGCTTAATTACGCCTTTGCTTGCTGCTGATTGGCCTTCATCGCGCCTAGTTAAAACGCTCTCAAAATCCGCGGCTCCACCTGCCGAAACCCGGGATCGAACCAGGGACCTTTAGATCTTCAGTCTAACGCTCTCCCAACTGAGCTATTTCGGCACAGCTGCAGCCGGCGGCAAGCGCCCTGCTAAGGCGTGGGCCTGCAGTCCAACCTTTGGTTGGCCCGTCTATCGCAAGCCCCAGCACTGCGGGTGCAGCGGGGGACTGTAGGTTTAACAGAGCAGTCCCTAGGTCGCTGCTTCAACTCTGGCTCCAAGGACACTTTTTCCAGTTTGCCACATGCTGCTTTTCCAAGCAAGTTAAACCACCAGTTGCTTAAAAAGGCTTCGAGTAGGGCAACAGACTGAAGGAAAACGGGGGTTTTCGGAAGAGCTCGACATGGGGCTCTTGTTCTCTTTTTTGCTCCACCCTAAGTTTTAGAGGTCAAAATATTTGTCCTTTTGAAAGACTTGCAAAATGCACATTGGCTATGCCTCAGTCTGTTTATGACATAAGTCACTGCAATTTTTTGTAAGGGTGTATGCAGTAGAGCACACCAGGGTGGACACCAGACGCCCGCCGCTTGCAGCCTCGTTAGCCGCAGTAGGTAGCGCGTCAGTCTCATAATCTGAAGGTCGTGAGTTCGATCCTCACACGGGGCAGACTTTTGGAAGGCTTCGGCTTCTGTTGGGTTTCTCAGAGAACTGTCACCCCCTCCCGTCGGCGCGCCTTTCCGGCCTTCCATAGCTCAGCTGGTAGAGCGGAGGACTGTAGGTGTGATACAGCAATCCTTAGGTCGCTGGTTCAATTCCGGCTCGAAGGATGCTTTCTTAGAGCTCGCGCTGCCCGTTCCGGTGCTGCTTTCTTACTTTTTGTTTTGTTTTCATTCAAGCCAATCCTGCGTACAACTTAGAAAAATGAAGAATTTTAGCATGATGCACACAGTGAGAAGACTGCACAGGCTGTAATGCAGACACGTTCCCACTGCAAATCTCCTCTCTGAAGGTTGCAAAGGACAGATTGGAAGCGCTTTTGCCCTGTACCCTGCATGGGCAGGCATGGCTGCAAAGTGGCGACATCCGCGGGTCACTATGGCGGCAACCTTTTTAAAAAGCGCTCGTCCGTGCCGCAATAGAGGACGCTGTGCGTTGGCCGGGAATCGAACCCGGGTCAACTGCTTGGAAGGCAGCTATGCTCACCACTATACCACCAACGCCATAGGCGCTCTGGCGGGCGCAGGTTCTGTGACAGCGGATGTCTCAAACGGAAGACGCTCTGAAATGCAATAAGGGCGCTCAGGTCGCAGCTCTGATCTGGGCTCTTTCACGTTCGTTCTCCATACCCACCTGTGGCCTTTAATCGCAACAAAGGCCAAAGTTGCACACCTGAGCATAGCAGAAATCTTTAGGCACTGGACCAATCAATGGGCTCGCCAAGCAGTTGGAATAGCAAAAGCGGCGCTTCCCATACCGGAAGTCGAACCCGGGCCGCCTGGGTGAAAACCAGGAATCCTAACCGCTAGACCATATGGGACCCTGGGAGCCCGGCGCACCGTGGTGTGCGTTTACTCACTCGGGAAACGCTCTTCTGCCCGCATGGCGGGAATTCTCAAGGAAACAGCTTTGCCTCTAGTTTGGAGGATGACCCAAATAGGAATTGCCTTGGCCTTTGCTTGAGAACCACTTTAACCCTTGGCAATTTGACACCGTCCATAAAGGATTTGCAGTTTCCAGCCCTCGGTGGTCTGTGTCGTAGCTCACTGTAGAGAAGAAAGCGCGATTCCAGTACTGCACGGCCTTTTGGGCTGCACAACAGCTTCTTACCACTCTTCTTTGGGTGCTTGCCCTCGGTTGTGCAAGCAGCAGCCGGTGCAGTAATGGAATGACGCTTTTCAGAGGGTTCTGTCAACTCCCATTTACTCGGGTAAGAAATGAACGTTGCTCCACGCTGTACAGGACAAGAGGTCTGAGGGACGTTTCCACTCCTCTCTCTTTTTAAAAACACTAGACAGAAGCGCGTTGCGGCCCCCGCCCACCCGCTCTGAAAAGAGCCACCTCCTGGAGGATGCGGGCATCGATCCCGCTACCTCTCGCATGCTAAGCGAGCGCTCTACCATTTGAGCTAATCCCCCTCACGCTGCAGCGCCAGCACACAGGACCTCCGACAAACCTCAACTTGGGCAGTTTTTTCAAGCTACGGCGGCGTCTGTGTTGCTCGTTACGAGTACAGTTTGGCCTTTGCGGATGTCAAATGTGCTCAGGTCTTCCCAAGGGCAACGGAGGAGGTATTTTCTCTGACGGCGACCTACTTAGCAAGAGCAGGGGGCCAGTCTTCCATATAGCACCTTAACAATTATGTGGCTTAATTACGCCTTTGCTTGCTGCTGATTGGCCTTCATCGCGCCTAGTTAAAACGCTCTCAAAAGACAAGCGCCCTGCTAAGGCGTGGGCCTGCAGTCCAACCTTTGCTTGGCCCGTCTATCGCAAGCCCCAGCACTGCGGGTGCAGCGGGGGACTGTAGGTTTAACAGAGCAGTCCCTAGGTCGCTGCTTCAACTCTGGCTCCAAGGACACTTTTTCCAGTTTGCCACATGCTGCTTTTCCAAGCAAGTTAAACCACCAGTTGCTTAAAAAGGCTTCGAGTAGGGCAACAGACTGAAGGAAAACGGGGGTTTTCGGAAGAGCTCGACATGGGGCTCTTGTTCTCTTTTTTGCAAGTCTTTCAAAAGGACAAATATTTTGACCTCTAAAACTTAGGGTGGAGCAAAAAAGAGAACAAGAGCCCCATGTCGAGCTCTTCCGAAAACCCCCGTTTTCCTTCAGTCTGTTGCCCTACTCGAAGCCTTTTTAAGCAACTGGTGGTTTAACTTGCTTGGAAAAGCAGCATGTGGCAAACTGGAAAAAGTGTCCTTGGAGCCAGAGTTGAAGCAGCGACCTAGGGACTGCTCTGTTAAACCTACAGTCCCCCGCTGCACCCGCAGTGCTGGGGCTTGCGATAGACGGGCCAAGCAAAGGTTGGACTGCAGGCCCACGCCTTAGCAGGGCGCTTGTCTTTGAGAGCGTTTTAACTAGGCGCGATGAAGGCCAATCAGCAGCAAGCAAAGGCGTAATTAAGCCCACATAATTGTTAAGGTGCTATATGGAAGACTGGCCCCCTGCTCTTGCTAAGTAGGTCGCCGTCAGAGAAAATACCTCCTCCGTTGCCCTTGGGAAGACCTGAGCACATTTGACATCCGCAAAGGCCAAACTGTACTCGTAACGAGCAACACAGACGCCGCCGTAGCTTGAAAAAACTGCCCAAGTTGAGGTTTGTCGGAGGTCCTGTGTGCTGGCGCTGCAGCGTGAGGGGGATTAGCTCAAATGGTAGGAGCGCTCGCTTAGCATGCGAGAGGTAGCGGGATCGATGCCCGCATCCTCCAGGAGGTGGCTCTTTTCAGAGCGGGTGGGCGGGGCCGCAACGCGCTTCTGTCTAGTGTTTTTAAAAAGAGAGAGGAGTGGAAACGTCCCTCAGACCTCTTGTCCTGTACAGCGTGGAGCAACGTTCATTTCTTACCCGAGTAAATGGGAGTTGACAGAACCCTCTGAAAAGCGTCATTCCATTACTGCACCGGCTGCTGCTTGCACAACCGAGGGCAAGCACCCAAAGAAGAGTGGTAAGAAGCTGTTGTGCAGCCCAAAGGCCGTGCAGTACTGGAATCGCGCTTTCTTCTCTACAGTGAGCTACGACACAGACCACCGAGGGCTGGAAACTGCAAATCCTTTATGGACGGTGTCAAATTGCCAAGGGTTAAAGTGGTTCTCAAGCAAAGGCCAAGGCAATTCCTATTTGGGTCATCCTCCAAACTAGAGGCAAAGCTGTTTCCTTGAGAATTCCCGCCATGCGGGCAGAAGAGCGTTTCCCGAGTGAGTAAACGCACACCACGGTGCGCCGGGCTCCCAGGGTCCCATATGGTCTAGCGGTTAGGATTCCTGGTTTTCACCCAGGCGGCCCGGGTTCGACTTCCGGTATGGGAAGCGCCGCTTTTGCTATTCCAACTGCTTGGCGAGCCCATTGATTGGTCCAGTGCCTAAAGATTTCTGCTATGCTCAGGTGTGCAACTTTGGCCTTTGTTGCGATTAAAGGCCACAGGTGGGTATGGAGAACGAACGTGAAAGAGCCCAGATCAGAGCTGCCGACCTGAGCGCCCTTATTGCATTTCAGAGCGTCTTCCGTTTGAGACATCCGCTGTCACAGAACCTGCGCCCGCCAGAGCGCCTATGGCGTTGGTGGTATAGTGGTGAGCATAGCTGCCTTCCAAGCAGTTGACCCGGGTTCGATTCCCGGCCAACGCACAGCGTCCTCTATTGCGGCACGGACGAGCGCTTTTTAAAAAGGTTGCCGCCATAGTGACCCGCGGATGTCGCCACTTTGCAGCCATGCCTGCCCATGCAGGGTACAGGGCAAAAGCGCTTCCAATCTGTCCTTTGCAACCTTCAGAGAGGAGATTTGCAGTGGGAACGTGTCTGCATTACAGCCTGTGCAGTCTTCTCACTGTGTGCATCATGCTAAAATTCTTCATTTTTCTAAGTTGTACGCAGGATTGGCTTGAATGAAAACAAAACAAAAAGTAAGAAAGCAGCACCGGAACGGGCAGCGCGAGCTCTAAGAAAGCATCCTTCGAGCTGGAATTGAACCAGCGACCTAAGGATTGCTGTATCACACCTACAGTCCTCCGCTCTACCAGCTGAGCTTATGAAGGCCGGAAAGGCGCGCCGACGGGAGGGGGTGACAGTTCTCTTGAGAAACCCAACAGAAGCCGAAGCCTTCCAAAAGTCTGCCCCGTGTGAGGATCGAACTCACGACCTTCAGATTATGAGACTGACGCGCTACCTACTGCGCTAACGAGGCTGCAAGCGGCGGCGTCTGGTGTCCACCCTGGTGTGCTCTACTGCATACACCCTTACAAAAAATTGCAGTGACTTATGTCATAAACAGACTGAGGCATAGCCAATGTGCATTTTGCAAGTCTTTCAAAAGGACAAATATTTTGACCTCTAAAACTTAGGGTGGAGCAAAAAAGAGAACAAGAGCCCATGTCGAGCTCTTCCGAAAACCCCCGTTTTCCTTCAGTCTGTTGCCCTACTCGAAGCCTTTTTAAGCAACTGGTGGTTTAACTTGCTTGGAAAAGCAGCATGTGGCAACTGGAAAAAGTGTCCTTGGAGCCAGAGTTGAAGCAGCGACCTAGGGACTGCTCTGTTAACCTACAGTCCGCTGCACCGCAGTGCTGGGGCTTGCGATAGACGGGCCAACCAAAGGTTGGACTGCAGGCCACGCCTTAGCAGGGCGCTTGCCGCCGGCTGCAGCTGTGCCGAAATAGCTCAGTTGGGAGAGCGTTAGACTGAAGATCTAAAGGTCCCTGGTTCGATCCCGGTTTCGGCAGGTGGAGCCGCGGATTTGAGAGCGTTTTAACTAGGCGCGATGAAGGCCAATCAGCAGCAAGCAAAGGCGTAATTAAGCCACATAATTGTTAAGGTGCTATATGGAAGACTGGCCCCCTGCTCTTGCTAAGTAGGTCGCCGTCAGAGAAAATACCTCCCTCGTTGCCCTTGGGAAGACCTGAGCACATTTGACATCCGCAAGGCCAAACTGTACTCGTAACGAGCAACACAGACGCCCGTAGCTTGAAAAAACTGCCCAAGTTGAGGTTTGTCGGAGGTCCTGTGTGCTGGCGCTGCACCGTGAGGGGGATTAGCTCAAATGGTAGAGCGCTCGCTTAGCATGCGAGAGGTAGCGGGATCGATGCCCGCATCCTCCAGGAGGTGGCTCTTTTCAGAGCGGGTGGGCGGGGCCGCAACGCGCTTCTGTCTAGTGTTTTTAAAAAGAAGAAGGAGTGGAAACGTCCCTCAGACCTCTTGTCCTGTACAGCGTGGAGCAACGTTCATTTCTTACCCGAGTAAATGGGAGTTGACAGAACCCTCTGAAAGGCGTCATTCCATTACTGCACCGGCTGCTGCTTGCACAACCGAGGGCAAGCACCCAAAGAAGAGTGGTAAGAAGCTGTTGTGCAGCCCAAAAGGCCGTGCAGTACTGGAATCGCGCTTTCTTCTCTACAGTGAGCTACGACACAGACCACCGAGGGCTGGAAACTGCAAATCCTTTATGGACGGTGTCAAATTGCAAGGGTTAAAGTGGTTCTCAAGCAAAGCCAAGGCAATTCCTATTTGGGTCATCCCCCAAACTAGAGGCAAAGCTGTTTCCTTGAGAATTCCCGCCATGCGGGCAGAAGAGCGTTTCCCGAGTGAGTAAACGCACACCACGGTGCGCCGGGCTCCCAGGGTCCCATATGGTCTAGCGGTTAGGATTCCTGGTTTTCACCCAGGCGGCCCGGGTTCGACTCCCGGTATGGGAAGCGCCGCTTTTGCTATTCCAACTGCTTGGCGAGCCCATTGATTGGTCCAGTGCCTAAGATTTCTGCTATGCTCAGGTGTGCAACTTTGGCCTTTGTTGCGATTAAAGGCCACAGGTGGGTATGGAGAACGAACGTGAAAGAGCCCAGATCAGAGCTGCGACTGAGCGCCCTTATTGCATTTCAGAGCGTCTTCCGTTTGAGACATCCGCTGTCACAGAACTGCGCCCGCAGAGCGCCTATGGCGTTGGTGGTATAGTGTGGAGCATAGCTGCCTTCCAAGCAGTTGACCCGGGTTCGATTCCCGGCCAACGCACAGCGTCCTTTATTGCGGACGGACGAGCGCTTTTTAAAAAGGTTGCCGCCATAGTGACCGCGCGATGTCGCACTTTTTGCAGCCATGCCTGCCCATGCAGGGTACAGGGCAAAAGCGCTTCCAATCTGTCCTTTGCAACCTTCAGAGAGGAGATTTGCAGTGGGAACGTGTCTGCATTACAGCCTGTGCAGTCTTCTCACTGTGTGCATCATGCTAAAATTCTTCATTTTCTAAGTTGTACGCAGGATTGGCTTGAATGAAAACAAAACAAAAAGTAAGAAAGCAGCACCGGAACGGGCAGCGCGAGCTCTAAGAAAGCATCCTTCGAGCCGGAATTGAACCAGCGACCTAAGGATTGCTGTATCACACCTACAGTCCTCCGCTCTACCAGCTGAGCTATGGAAGGCCGGAAAGGCGCGCCGACGGAGGGGTGACAGTTCTCTTGAGAAACCCAACAGAAGCCGAAGCCTTCCAAAAGTCTGCCCCGTGTGAGGATCGAACTCACGACCTTCAGATTATGAGACTGACGCGCTACCTACTGCGCTAACGAGGTGCAAGCGGCGGGCGTCTGGTGTCCACCCTGTGTGGCTCTACTGCATACACCCTTACAAAAAATTGCAGTGACTTATGTCATAAACAGACTGAGGCATAGCCAATGTGCATTTTGCAAGTCTTTCAAAAGGACAAATATTTTGACCTCTAAAACTTAGGGTGGAGCAAAAAAGAGAACAAGAGCCCCATGTCGAGCTCTTCCGAAAACCCCCGTTTTCCTTCAGTCTGTTGCCCTACTCGAAGCCTTTTTAAGCAACTGGTGTTTTAACTTGCTTGGAAAAGCAGCATGTGGCAAACTGGAAAAGTGT